>NW_024387288.1:921468-960941 GCF_900408965.1 Simochromis diagramma | reverse complement strand
AGGACCTCACCTGGACACACAACAACACACACCACACACCCACACACACACATTAACCGCCACAGTAACCCGGCGTGATGACAGTAGAGGGTCGAGTCAGACCACGGCGCGTTCTCCGGGGCGCAGCCTCAATCTGCCCCAGCGACGCTAAACAGAAAACAGTTTGATTCAAACAGTTTATTTCCGATTCGGTTTATTTGAATCACGTCTCGTTTTAGCATTTTTAATTTTATTTTTTTAGGCTTCATTATTTTTCAATTCATTAATTTTGTGATATTAGTATTTTGATTTATGTGTATTTTATTCATATTTTGTTAGTCACTTTCTTTCTCATATTATAGAACTTTTATTTTGCTTATGTTGTTTTAACTCTTTAGATTTCTCTTTCAATTTCATGTGAATCATAACCCACTGTTTTGTTAAGTTTCACAGTATTGTGGTTCATGGCAGTGTGGATGTGGACCTGTGGACCTACCGTTCACATTGCAGCACAAGATAACATGTTTCTACAGGGACCTCATAAGGCTGGTTTGTTAGTTAACAAATATTGTATCTAAATTGTTGCTGCGTTGTGCCCACGCTCACGTGATTTGTCAATGCTTGGATTGACACTGGGCTCATGCAAAAAAGTGATCGTCCATCCACTGAGAGCCAAGCTTCTGCAGGAGTTCTTCAAACACGGCTGAGTGGGGTGTTCAACCGCACACCTCGCCGGAGTTGGGGAACATCTATGAGATTAAACCTCAATAATCCGTCACAGGTTACCTGGGTTGTCTCATGACGCCACCACACTGGCTCGTCAGAGAAAGACCGTGACCGTAGCCAACGTAGGGAGGAGACCAGGGCCGCGGACAGGGCAGACCAGAAGGTCACGGAACCCACAGAGCACAAAAAGCTCACACTCAGGGAAACCATTCAAACTTGTTATCGCGCTTGATCCGGTGAATTGAAGAAGTGTGTTTTTGTAGCTATTGTGTGTGGTTGTTTGTTCCATTTCCCTACAGTCACCGTCCCTCCCCGCTGGGTGTTCTTTCCCTCTTTCTGTTGCCTCCACCTATTTGGGGCAAGGTGAAAATAAAAATAAAAGCTAAACATTGGGGAGGGTGGGTTAACTTACACGTTCTGCAAGTCAGTTGTCGTCGGTCATGGGTTCCTTCCACTTAGAGCGGTGTGATGCAAAAAGTGCGGGAAATAAAGACACTTGCAGCACAAAACATATAATTCCAGAACCGCTGTTGCCGAGCCGATCATGCGTTTCGTAAGCACTTCCTACTACCTGCCCGAAAACGCGAACTGATGTCATTTTCGCCGTAAAATTATTTTTTTCCTAGTGGCGTTTACAAAGACATGCTGGTTTTAGATTAATGTTTGGTTCCTGCTTTCTGAATAGTTCTAGGGCATGCAGAACTCAAAATGCACTGCTGTTTCTTCCAGCAATTTGCATTGATACATATTATTCGTTTTTCCTTGCCCCCAGTTGTATAATAGTGGTTTTGGTATTTACAAAATAAACAATTTTGAGACACTCAAAATAAATTTTCCCGCGTGGCTGAAACTATTTTGGGGAAACTTTTGTTTTACAGTTTTAGGGATATAAGCCTCTGAAATTCTGCAACTAGAAAAATATAGTGTTTAAAAAAACAAAAATGTTTTCAATTTGTTGTATTTATTGCAATTTTGGATTTGGATGATGAGTTGCCCTATGGAAACTGATATGCACACGATATTATTAAAATTGGGGCGTATAAATGGTTGGTATGTGAATTTATAGCAGCGTGGAACTGCTCCCAAAGATGGCCACTACAGCATATAAAATAGAAAGATGGTGGACGTGTGAGTCTGTGGTTTTTCATGGGGGTACCATATTCAGTGATATAGCTGGAATAACTACACATAATGTTTGCTTGTGTTCTCTTTTTGAAGTATTCGCTCAAATGACGCGTATGTTATCATGTTTATAATAAAAATGGAAATTCAAGTTGTTGTGACTGGAGAGCGGCGAGAAAAAGGCCGGCCCGTGTGCACCACCGCAAATATGAAAAAATAGGAGGGAGGAACGAAAAGGAGCAAAGACAAAGATGGGACGGGGAAGGAGCAGGTAGAGCACCCAAGAAGCGGGGAGACAGGGGGAAAGGAGAGGGGGGACCGGAAGGTAAAGGGAGAGCCAAGAAAAGGGGCGGCGTGAAGGTGAGGGGAAAGAGGATGAAGTCAGGAGAATTGCTGGAAAAAAAGAGAAGGGGGCTGAAAAAAAGGAGGAGAGGAGGGACGGAGAGCACAAGAGGGAGAGTAGACGAGCAAAAAAAACTGTAGCATAACGTTAGATGTAGCGCCACCTCCCACCCCCATGCAGGGCAGCCGTAACCAACGAGAAGAGAGAGGCGGCCAAAGCTGCTGAACAATGGAGAGCTATGAAACACAAAAAGAAACACCAAGGTTCATAGGTGGACGTAAAACCGCTGGAGGTGGGATGTTTAAGGGTTGAAGGACGCTCCTACACTAGGTTTTGTCCCTGGAACTCCTCAGACGGGTCGACGCCAGCTTGGCGATCTGGTTTCCTGTGAAACGGAACAACCAACGGACGCGTCCTTTAAAGCTCTACACACACACCCAACACACACACGATCCCACCGATGTGGCCCCGTTTTTGTTTTTGGCCTCGTTAGGATCTGGGATCATGGTTGATCTCTTGTGTCAGCCTAGAGCGCCCTCCTGTGCTGTTCTGGGTCCTCGTTTATCATGCTGAGTGCCTGCTCGAGTCCATCCAACACCGGACGTGTATCGCACCGATGACGCTGTCGTGTGGAGGACGCTAGCTTGCTTATGGCCTGAGTTTTCAGCATTGTAACCACACAAATACCCCACACACACACACACACACTGCCGCAGTCTGGTGCAGGTCGTCTGGTCCAGAGGTCCGTAGTCTCAGACGCTCCTCTCCCCCTAACACGCGCCCTGTGCTGTAGGACAACACAATTTTCACCAGACTCCATCATTCTTCAATACATGATGTCCGGCTTTATGTTTTGCCAGGGACCAGTGACACGGTGTTCCTGTGGCTGCAGCAGCCTCGTCCGGCTCTGGAGGGTCACGTCTTCTGTAACCCGGTGGAACAGCAGGAGTACATGGCTCTGCTGTGGTACACACACACACACACACACACACACACACACACACACACACACACACACACACACACACACACACACACACACACACACACACACACAATCAAACACACACAAACAAACAGGTGAGCTGTCAGGTGAGGGTTCAATGATGTCAAGAAAGTCAGAGGGAACCAGACTCCTCGATGCGTCCGCCATGTTGGTTAGGAAAGGGGGTGGAGCCAGAGACAGGCTGCAGTGTTTCAGGTGTTTTGTCATCAGCAGCTTCAAGAACGGGTCTCTGACGAGGGAGCGCGTCAGGAACGAGTGTGCTGGAGCATCATGGGAACTTTTCTCAGCAGCTCTGAGGGACACGCCGCTCGGAAACCATGGAAACATCGGTGAGGTTCATTTCACCTCATCATTTCCTGTCCTTGCTTCAGTTCCTTTCTTTTTCCTTACCTTCCTTCCTTCCTTGCTTCCTCTGTCTGATTCCTTGTGCTGTGTTGTTTTTCAGGCTTTTTACTTTTGAAACTATGGAGATCAACTCCTCCTGTGATTGGTGTTCATTCGCTTTGACTCTGCTGACTGTGAGGTCTGTGCACCAAACATTGTATCACGTTTCCATCTATTAACACCCAGACTGGGACATACCTGTCCCACACCTGTTTCAGGTGTCCTCGCTGAGTCCTCAGGTGGAGGTTCGGGCTGTGGTGGAGGGTCAGTTTTCCTGTCCAGACGGCTTTCATTCTGAGAGACTGGGATACTCCATCAGTAAGACCTCCTCAGACCTCACACGCTTCCATTTGTTGTTTGATTTTACTAGTGTGAGGAAACTCGTGGATCACGCTCAGCTCTGATTACACGTTTTAAACCTGAGCCCTCGTTTCATACAGAAGTCTTTACACTGGTTCTGATTCTGAGCCAGAGCGCTGTAACTGTGACTGAGGTGACGGTAAAGCCGTCGTCCTCCTTAGATAAACCTTGAATGTCCTTTAAGTCTCAGCTGGGAGGACATTTTGTGTTTTCAGTTCCAGGAACCAGAGTTCTGGCGACGGGAGGAGCGGCATCGAAATAAAGAGATCCTGGCAGGTTCTGTCTGTGGCTTTATTAGCACCCACATGCATAGACTGTATGTAAAAGATGGACATAGCCATGATGATGTCATCAAAGCAGCAGCATTTTTGTGAGTTTCAGAGGGAGAAGAGTCACTTCCTGTGGTCTCCTCCATAGGTGCTGTCTGACGTGTTCAACGCTCCGGTCTACACCATCGACCTGTCCGACTCCACTTGTTTGGGTTCAGCCTACAGAGCTCTGCACGGTCAGTGTGCTCACAGCTTTTATTTTGAAAAACCCGCACTAGACTGCCTCGTCTCTGAGCTCTGAGAGAGTTTCAGTTTGAAGAGAGAAGAGAAGGAGAGGACATAAAAGGAAAGGAACAAAGGAGAGGAAGCAGACTGTTAGCAGCTGTTAGCAGACTGAATGTGGTCTAGTTGGCAGTTACTTGCAGTCTGTTAATAACTGACATGAGAACTTTATGTGATTGGATAAAGCAGATGTTGACAAAGCGAATCAGAAAATGTTATTCACAATACTATGGTATCATGAGATGTCTGTGGAGTCTCAGCTCAGGTGCATATATGCAGACTGTATACTTGGTCTCAGCCCGATGACCTGCAGTACTCTGGTGGCAGCCCTGATGGAGATGGCTGTGACACCTTGCTCATTGGTCTGTGGAAATGGAAACAGGGTTCTATATTTTTTGATTTCCTTTCACATGAATAAAAATATTTGGACCAAGTTCTTAAACTCAGGCAATTTCTTTACTTTGTCAGACCGCTCTGATGAAACATTGCACTCAGGTCCATGAAAAAGGGAGAAACTATGTCTACAAACAGAAAAACATGTTGACATGACTGATTCACAGCCTGCAGTGAGACCGTCTGACATCAGAACAGGAAAAAGGCGGATCAGTGAATTCTGCTTCAGGTGTTTGTGAAATATGGCTGTAAGAAGCCTCTGATTGGTCGATGTCTGGTTTCAGGCCTGGTGGCAGAATCCGGAGCGTCCTTCGTTGATGTGGTGAAGAAAGCACCAGAACCACGACTGGTCGCCACCCCGCATCCGAAGGCGAAGGAGGTGAGGCGGCCACTGTATGATGATGCATTGCTGGCCTCTGAAGCTGAACCGTGCAGCAGGTCTCTGAGGCAGGAGCTTCATGAAACGTGCCCTCATAACCACAGAAACACGTTCTGCTCTCCAGCAGAGACCAACACCAGTGTTTCTGGGGAGACATTAAGGTGACGGACCAGCTGCACATGTAACACACTAACAGTGAACAGCTAATCGTAAACACATACCTGCTGGATTTTATGAGTCATGTGATTCAAACACGCGTTACCTGCATGGTGATGAATCCTCCGCTTCTTTTAAACATGTCTCAGTCCTTCACATGTTTTACTTCCTGTCACTGCTGCAGCTGGTCCGTCACCTAAATGAAACCCCCGTGTTGGTCTCTGTGAGCTTCTGCAGCATTTTTCTGTTTGCTGCTATTTTCTTCAGTTGCAGTGTGTTTGAGCTCTCAGTGCCGCTGTATGAATCAGGTCTAAAGCAACCTGCAGGACGCTGGAGCAGATGAGTCCAAAGAACACACTGAACAAACTCAAAGTCTTACCAAGTACATTTGTCTTATTTCTAATCAAAATAATCTCATCACACTTAAAATAAGACACAATCAGCCACTGAGTAGCTGATTGGCAGACTTTTTCACTTATTCCAAGCAAAACAATTTTGTATTAAGTGAAAAAAATCTGCCAGTGGAACAAGTGAAAATGATGTAGTTTCAAGATGCCCTTTCTAAAAACATGTTTTCTAAATCTTACTGAAATGTTACTCAGTAGTTGATTGTGTCTCATTTTAAATGTGATGAGATTATTTTGACTAGAAATAAGACAAATACACTTGGTTCAAGATCACAAGGTTGGTACAAGATTTTGAGTTTTTGCAGTGCAGGCTCTTGTCCCGTTCAGAGTTCCTCCACTTTCCTGTAAGTCAGTTTCCATCAAACAAGCCTGTGAACACTCATTAAACTCACTCGCTGCTCATTCACTGACACACACAGCCTCCCACAAGTGTTTCCAAGATGGCCTCTAAGCGCTGAGATTAAGGTGCAGACATGCAGCGTGTTTGAAAAGTGTCTCTGATGTCTCAGATATAGCCACGCCCTCTCTGTCAGGACAGGAAGCAGAGGCGAGCTCAGGATTTCTTCTTCTGTTTTGTTTCAGGTGTACAACGAGCTGCTGAAGCGCTACGCGCAATTGGAGGAGAGAGTTGTGCAGAAGAGCCACAGCTGAGCCTCAAACCGACATCAGTGAAATCCCGCGACCGCCATTTTCTACTGAAGCCAGCTTTGAGTTTGACTTTTACACCTGTTTACCTGAAAGAAGATCAGAGTCATCACAGGAACCCTCAGCCACCTGAAGATGGGCTGCTCGCTTCGACTTCAGCCTGATTGGATCAATGACATCATCATCATGTCAAAGCCTGATTGGAGGATAGCATTAACACAGCATCGTGTGATTTTATATGGGGGAGCAGATTTGCTCAGTCCACCAGTAGTGAAACAGAAAAGAAGCTAAAATGATGAAACAGCCAGCGAGCCGTGACTGTGTCGCATTTTAAGCTCCAAAAATCCGAGATGAGAGTGATCGGCTGAAGAACGTCCACGTCAGTGCCAGCAGGGTCCTGCAGAGCAAAGTTTAACATCCCAAAGTTTTTCAGAGTCTTCTTTTCACTCGTGACAGGCCTGACATGTCTGTGACGTTTCTGACTGAAGCCCCTCCCACTGCTTCATCACCTGGATCCAGGTAGCATTAGTTATTCACGTGTAATTTTAGTGTACAGTCTGAAATAAAGTGAACGAGTTCGTGAACATGTGTTTGGTTTCTCTTGCTGGAAAAAATAAAAAAGCAT
Organism: Simochromis diagramma; assembly: GCF_900408965.1. Classification (NCBI taxonomy): domain Eukaryota; kingdom Metazoa; phylum Chordata; class Actinopteri; order Cichliformes; family Cichlidae; genus Simochromis; species Simochromis diagramma. The sequence continues at coordinate 953,865 of NW_024387288.1, read as the reverse complement.
AACAAAATTTGATCAAAAATATTAAAAATGTACATAATAAAATACAAATCAATTCAAAATAAAGTAAACAATGTATGAAATTATATTATAGAATAAATAAAATTTAAAAGAGTATGTGATACAAAATAAAAGAAAATTATGATTAGAAGTAAAAACTATTTTTAAAGCGAAAAGTGAAATTAAGAAAAAATCAAAGATCTATTTTTAAGCGTTTATTGTAATTATAAATAATAATAATAATAACAGAGCTGAAGGTCTGCTGACAGATTCAAATGATGCTGTTGAACCTTCATGTACGACCGAGCCGCTAACATGAAGAACTCTTTATAACCAGCGAGACATCACAGGTGATGATGATGAGAGCTCCTCTGTGAAGCTCAGGGAAGGATGGACCATCAAACTTTTGCTCTTTAAAAACTCAGTTCATGTATTAATCGGTTCAGGTATCGATCGATCGCGTATTGATCCCTTTGAGGCTCCACGTGGACGACCTGCTGCTGAACCCGGTCCTCCTCAGAAGCTCGAGTACATCCCCAGCCTCTTGGCGGCCTCAGAGATCCTCGGCGTCTTCCTGCTGGGGAACGGGTAGTAGACCTGGGAGTGTGAGGATGCCCCCCCCACGCTCTGCTGCCTGGTAAACCTGAGCGTCCTGGAGCTCCTCCCCTCAAGGACGCTGTTACTGGTCTCCTTCTGTGTAGACCGGTTCTCCTGCTGGTCCTGTTGCAGGCTGGTGGTGATAGGGGTGGAGCTTTCCGTCAAGCCCAGAGAGTAGTCCGGAAACGCCAGGTCCCCCCTGGAGCCCCTGAAGGATGGAGGGTCTGGATCTTCCTCTTCTCGTGTGGCGCTTAAGGAGCAGCATGGAGGCGTTTCTGAGGAGCTGCTCGGAGGAGCCGAGAGTCTCCTGTATCTGGACTCGTGCTGCGAGCCGCCGACCTCCGAGGAGGACGAGCCGGAGCGTCTGCAGAGGAAAACAACAGCACGGGAAGAGATTTGTACAAACTGAAGCTTCACCATCATCAGAGAGAGCAAACTGTGAGGACAGCTGTGAGGAGGCGTGATAACACTGAACCTCCTTCCATGTTCCTCCAGAGCGTGCAGGCGGGTTCCTCCCAGCAGGGATGAAGACCTCCTGCTGTGCTGGAGCTCTGACAGAGAGGAACTCACCTGCTGGATGTCTCTGGGCAGGAGCGCCGGTGCAGGTCCAGGTGGACGTGCCAGGGGTCGGGGTCAAAGATCACGGGTGGTGGCCATGGTAACGTCAGACCCTGAGGGGCGGGGACGATGGCGACTGCCTCGGACAGCTCCTCCGAGACTAAAGACGGAAATCAGAACGTGAGGAATCCTGACCTGCCCACAGCCAACACGAGCGTCCAATCATCAGAGAGAGACCAGGACCCAAAGGATCAGCTGACAGGAAGTAATAATCTGAAAGAGGATGAATGGTTTCTAATCTGTGATGCTCAGATGTGAATATTTGTCTGTGAAACATGTTTGACTCTGAACACTCAGTTATTAAAGATTCTTCCTTTCAAATTATTGATCACTGATCAGTGTTTCTGTTTGTGCTGCTTTAATAAGAAACACCTGAACTCATGAAAGGCGGCGCACAGCAGATTTCAGCTCTCAGGTGATTTCATCCAGGTGAGCAGCAGGTAAAGTTCAGAGACACAGCGCCCTCTGCAGTCTGACTGCAGTAAAGCAAAGGCTCAACCGGCTCCAAACTGCAGCTCCTGCACTCGACTTGTGGCCCCACTGACTCACCTGAGACTCACCTGAGACTCACCTGTTAGAAACAGAAACTGAATATGATGAAAATAAAAACACAGCCATCAGATCCTGTGAGTTCTCTTTAGAAAGAAGAAAAACCTCCAACAGTCACATCAGCCAGAGCAACAACAGGAAGTTTTACCTTCAAAATAAAAGCTCATATTTTACAACAGCAGAAGAAGCAAATTTGTGTTTCTCACATCAGGAAAATGGTGTTAACAGAGTACTTTTACTTTATAGTACTTTTACTTTGTAGTACTGCTACTTTTACTGAAATAAGTGATTAAAACGCGTTCACAAAGGATGCAGCACAGTCTCTGCAAGTCTGACATGCTTTTATTGTGAAGGAACAAGTCTCATTTCTATCAGTTAACCTGACAGATGGATTTTTACTAAGTTTAAAGATTTTGTCCAAAGTCAAACAGGAAGTGGATCAGACGGCGTTTCCTCTCACCTGTCCTGAACAGCAGCACCTGAGTGTGCCTCCTCCTCCTCTCTCTGGAGCTCCGATACTCTTCTCTGAGCACAGACACGTCCATCTTCCTCCTCCTCTTCCTTCTTCCTGATCCCTGCAGCAGGAGAGGACACACAGTGACCTTTGACCCAGGCACACCCAGCCTGAAACCTGAAACCTCCTCACTTCTTTTATTTACATTTGACCTGATAAAAGTCTCTTGATGTGAAAAGCAGAATCTGACCTGATTATCAGATTAGATTTAATAATAGAAACATGAATAGAAATCATTTTCTATATAATCTGATAGATAAAGCTGTCATATGGTGTCATTCAGTGTAAATGAAGCTGTTATGAATCATAGTGGGAATGAATAGATGTGTGATGTGTTCAGGGTCCCTGTTATAAATTAATATAAATGAGTAATGGAGAATAAATCAGCTGCTGCTGTCATGACTTTGAGTTTTAGCGTCCAGCAGCTCCTCGCTGGGTGCAGCAGGACATCCTGTTGGCAGCAGCAGCACACCTGCTCAGGTGTTTTATTCCCCGTCAGTGCAGCCGCTTACATCATGATGCGTTTAAAGGCCGTCTGGAAACTCTGACACATCCAAACCTGCTGCTGGAATCCTTCAAATGAGGTTAAAGCTGCAGAGAAGTCGAGTGAGAAGAGAAAGACGTGTTAGTGCTGTGATACTGTCACACACACACACACACACACACACACACACACACACACACACACACACACACGCAGTCGTATCAGCCTGTTTGATCTTTTGAAGTGAGGCAGGATGACATCACAGACTGTGAGGCTGTGGGTCACATGATCACCACAGTCACATGTTTGAAAGCTCTAAGTGAACATTGTTTGGTTTGGTTGTCCTCCAGAGGAGGCAGCTGATGTCCTCCAAACAGAAAAAAACCCCTCCCACTAAAAACATCTCCGTGGATTCAGTCCCCACATACTCCATGTTAACACGTCCAACATGTCCAAATAAACATGTTCACAGCCCCTCTGCAGCCAACTTCCTCCATCATATTTCATTTGGTTTGTGGTGATGAAGAGAAGACACAAACAGCCCGTTCTTGTTTCTCTCTGACTCTCCACATTCAGATCAGTGATCATCACAGATTTGTGTGTGACTTGGAGGTGATGCATGGTGTGCGGCTCATATGTGTGTGAAACTAATGAGTGATGGTTCCCCTGAAATATGCATGTCTGATGATTGTTGGATGGAGTGAGCAGAGAGTGAACTACCAACCTGGATTTGATGTTATCCAGGGAAAATCGTCATGGTAACTTCTTACAATATTATGAAGATCAGGTTATAGTTTCTCACCTCCAGACTGGAGATCAATAAGTATGACGTCACCGCCTACTGACCAGTCAAGTGTCAGCATTGGTGGAAGATCCCTCTGTGTGGACAGTAGGAGGTCTACTACTAGTACTCTGATCAACTTGCCACAGTTTTCAGGGTTTAAAGCTCCTTCAAGCCTGATGGTTCTGAAAAACGTTCATTTCTCAGGGCTTCATGTGCACACACGCCCTGCTGGTGAAAGACTGGCAGTACAGACAGATAGATTGTAGGTGATTTTATCTGTTTGAATAGAATAGAATAGACTGCCTTGTAGAAACAAACTGTTCTTGAGTGTTTGTGTTTGTGCTGAAGAGAGGATGCGCTCTTCTATAGCATGTTATCTATAAATGTACGCATCCACTGGTTAATGACATAATCATGTGGCGGCAGGGACCTCACAGCACACTCACAGCCTATTATATAATTGTTCTGTACATTGTTATATATGTTGTATTTGTTTATTTATTACTAAAAACATCAAGAAGTCAAAGCAAAAGGAGAACACAGCACGGTTTAAACCAGGGAGGTTTGTTTATCTAAATGATTTATTATTAAAACATCCCCACAAACACACAAAGCTCCACATCAGCCCGATATGAAACAGAAGCTCTGTAGAGCGGCCAATCACGATGAAGCACTTTACATTAAGCAGATTCAACTGCGCTTCATGTTTTTGGCCACCAGATGTCACCAAAGAGGCCTGTGCTGAAAAGCTTTTTCAATACAAGCCTCAGAAAGCTTCATTTGACCATCGCTGCCCAATCCTCAGCACACAACAAACACTTTACTTTGGATTAACAGAAAAGACATCAAAATATAACAAACATCAAATATCTGTAATGATGCTGCTGAAAGTGACCTGAATGGGGGAAACGTCCTCTTCCTGACAGGCTCCTTCAGAATAAGAGTCAGTAAAACACAACCTGACTCTTTATCACCAAGACTCCCAACACTTCCTGGACAGGTGTCGTGCCGAGGCAGGTATCCCCGACAGAGTGTGTTTCACCTGCGTTGGGATTGCGGGTCCAGTTGGCTCCGCCTCCTTTCCAACCAACTCGACGTGGAAGTAGTGAGGTTTACTTTAGTGAGACGGTGAAAGACGAGTGTGGGTACATGAGCGTTCAGTTTGTGGGTCACAGAGAACATGAGACACGTTCTGTTCTCACGTGTTACAAACCGACGACGTTTCCCTGATGATTCAGTAACTTTACTGTATAAAGAGCTCACAGCTCCAAAGTTTCAGGAAGTGTTTGTGAGCTAAACATCAGGAATGACGGACGCTGTTTGTCCGGGATTTGGACAGCCCAGTGTGCGCTCCCGACAGGGGAAACCTCCCTTTGCACGACATTGGCGAGGCTTCAAACGTCTCAGTGTATCATGACGGCTGGAGGCTCCAGAGCTTCAGGTGTTGAGGTTCTGATCCAGATGTCCTCAAACTGACCTTTGACCTCTAACAGACTCCATCAGGGCCGCTCTGTACGAGACGTCCACCCTCTCCCACGACTTCAGACGCACCGGGATCAAACGTGCTCGAGTGAGCTGCTTCATCCTGCTTACTTCTTCTTCCTCATGTCCTCTCTCTCAGCTCCGCCCCCGCCACCATCATGGAGGATCTTCAGGTTCCTCAGCTGCACTTAAAGGAGACCATTTCTGATCTCAGGTCAGATTTCAGACTCTGTCCCTTCTCAGATAGAGCAATAAAAACGAGTCAGACAGCTGAACTATTTCAAGCTGTCACATTTATACCGTTAGAGCTCTCGTACACGTTCATGTCTGCTTATTTTCTGTCACATTTCACTTTGTCCACTTTGATCCTCACACCAGATTCAGGATGGCGCCAGTGTGTACGGCTTGCCGTCTGACTTTGCTTGTATTTATGCTATTTATTTTATCTGACTTAAAAAAATTTAACTCTCTGCGTGTATATGATCGCCAAACGCTTCTGACGATAAGATCTTCTTCTTTTAAAACTTTGTAATCATGGATACCAGGGAAGATTTTCTGGAGGAGGACAGACATTTGTTTAGAACTCTCAAAGATGTCGAAGAAGCTGCTTTAAGCAATTACTCTGGTGTTCCTCCACCTCCAAAGAAATGTCAGAAGGAGTCCGAACCACAAAAGAAGCGCGTATTCTCGGACGACAACGGTGCCTTTTATATTATATAAAAACAAATGTTTGTCCTCCTTCAGAAAATCTTATGTACGCAAACGCGCGTTGCAACTTCTTATATGGTGCACGTATTTTATTTTGAAAGTGCATGTGCACCTGCGGACCACTTATGTGCAGCCCTGTGTATAGATACCAGGACACTGTAAAAGCAGAAAAATCAAAGTTTTTGCCAATATTATTGAGAATAGCTCCAACAACCCCAGGCTTTCCTGAATATTTCTCCTGCTTCTCACATAAATAGTTTCACAGAAACTTGTGAAAGATTTTTGCAGTTTTTTATCAATAAGATAAAACATCTTCGATTTATGAACGCTCTGCCTTCCCGTGACATTTTTGCAAAATTCACCTGCTCTACTGTTGATGATGCAGGACACTGAAGGTCGTGAACCGGTGAAATTCCTTGAAGGCTGTCGACCGACTTTGCTGAGTGTTGTGATATTTTGATACCATGGTAGCATTTACAGGATATTGTTTTATAGTGATATTATACAGGAAAACTGTTACTCAATAAGGCCCATTTACTAGCTGTTTTTCTCTTTCTCTCTGACCCAAGAATTGATGTGTAAGACTCACAGGCTGGTACCCCAAGGTCGAAAATACCACCGAGACGAGACCACTTCCTTACTCCCATCCTCCCTTCCTTATCCTTTAGAAAAGAGCTTGTTAAAGGCCAGGTGGTTTGTTTCAGAATTCACTAATGAAAGAACTCTGTATTCTATGTCTAGGAGTGTATTTTGCTGGGATGATCATAATTTGTAGCTGAACTGATAAACTATACAAAGGATACTTCTTTGCTCAGAAGGCAGGAAGACGTTTCCTTATTTGGTCTGTACCGGTTTGAACTGAGAACCTGCTGACACACGAACCTCTTTTTACTCTATATATACTGTTGTCTGATGAATAAACCTTTGAGTTGATTTTGGGAAAGCAATCTGAACAGTCTCTGTATCATTTTGTTCTCCTAACTGCTCCCGACGTCGTAACTAACCCAGCTGAACGGCATACCTGAGCGTTACTTTGAATAATTAGGAGTATTATAAGGAAAGGACAAAACTCTGCTTATCGCTCACGCCTTGGAGGAAACCGGGGACGGAAATTTCCTTCAATTTGGTGTCAGAAGTGGGATACTGACGAAGGTAAATATGCGTCTTTCATATTTATATAAAGACCGTATTATACCTCTCTCAGTGATCGACCCATAAAAGAAACGGGATATGCTGACGAAGTTTCACTTAGTGATCCAGAGAGATACACTGACGACTTCCTTAGTCCCCGAATAAAGTAAATTAAAAGCAGAAAGACACAGGAAGTTGCCTGTTGTTTTGCGAGAAGTTGCTCGTTAAGTGAGAAGTTGCTCACCCAAACAAAAATTGCTAGCAATAAATTTAAAGTGACCTCAGCTGTGCCGCAGCAAAATACTAACATAAATCCTTCAAGCGTGTAAACCCCTCTGGAAATCACTGAACATGGGTCAGAATAATTCAAAGACCACAGACAGGTCCGATAAAAAATCGAAATTAACTGTAAAACCAAAAAAATATATATATATAAAGTCACAAATAACGGCTCAGTACGACTCCCACTTCCGGTTACGTGTAACCCACGTCCGCGAATCGGTGAAGACTTCCATGATTACGTATCCAGAACATGTGGAAGTGCTTATGTGACTGACTTTGTTTACAACTTAAGAACTGTAAGTTTAATGCATTCTAATTTATTTCCGGAGCCCTATCCCAAACGATTATCGCCAGAAAACAGGTCAGTAGAAATGTTGAATACCATTTGCGATAAGAAAAGTAGTCTGCTTAAAAAGTCCTGTAGAAAATATATGATGGAATGCCGCGACGTGATACATCGAATGTTACCACTATGGAAAAAGGGACCGGAACCAGGTGTAGATGCTTTAACATCAAATAAAGCTAGTGCAGGCTCTAGCATAGAACATAAACCTACCACAGGAAAAGCTAGTTTTGCATGCCCAGTCGTTCAGCCTACGGCCCCACCCCCTTACGAAGATGAGACCGAATTAATAGTTGCTGCAGCAGCTGCACGCACACAACGTCAGCGCTTTGATCCAACCAGCTTAAAAGAAAGTGACGAAAAACCTGAATCACATGCAACGGATCTTAGCCACCTCTTTGAACAAGATCAGGAAAAACAATATATACGCCGCGAGGAAGAATTAGCAGAACATAGAAAGAGAGAAAAACTTTTGAAAGAAGAATGTGAGGAACTTATGAAAAACAATTTAGACGACTGTGAAGAAAAACTTTTGCATCAGGCGGTGTCTACCATAGACACCCATATGAAACGCCACGACATCGTGGCTAGAGGTTTAGAGGCAGCTAAAGAAATACCTATTACCAGAACTCTAATAAAGGCTTATTTAAAAAGGAAAAAGGAAAAACAAAGCCAGAATGACGAAGGTCCTTACGCCAACACTCGCGGTAGTAAACAATCAGAATCAAAATCTAGTGACGTCAATGACACTTACCCCTTTATGATAATAGGAGATCGGTGTTGTATTCAGCCCCCTAAAATCTCAGAATTAGTGGTAACTATTAAAGAGCTTCCCGACCCTCTTAAAAATCCTACAGCCTTTGTCTTTGCATTACAGACAAGTACCAGATATCACCACTTGGGTGGTCCGGATTACAGGTACATATTGTGTCAATGCACTCCTGGAGTAACCGAGTCACAACTCATAGAAGAGATAGATGAATTAGATCCAAAGTATGATAAAGCATCCACAACTGCAGAGTTCTTGTGGGTAGATGATGACAAAATCACCGATTTCTTTAGGAATCTAAAGAGATTCCTGCTAACAATGTCCAGAGACAAAATTGACTTAAATGCAGTAACTATGTGTAAACAAAAGCCTGATGAATATATCCTAGTATTCATAAAACGCTTTATGCACTGTTGGACCAATGAGGCATGCATGCCTGAGGATGGAAATGATCAGATTTTCATTACTACCTTTTTGAACAATATTCACCCTGAATGCTCTCAGTTGCTAAAAGTGACAGCTACTAATAATCTCTATGAACTGAGTAAAGATGCTTTTTTAAAGCTTGTAAAACTGAAGGCCAGTGCAGAACTTTTCCCTACTACCACGAAAGCTAAAAGTGTTAAAATGATGCTGAATTTTGATGTTGCAGATCCAGAAGAAAGTGAGAAACTAATGTATGCAGGATCACCCGCTCCAGCACAGCAAGGAAGTTTCAGAGGACGGAAAGATAAGAGTAGAGATGTGTGTTTTTGCTGTGGAAAGATAGGACATTGGTCTAGGGAGTGTCGAGTTGCAGCTTCCAACAAGGCACACGTGCCTCAACCACAAAACGCAGGACAAGTTCCTGCCACTAGGTGTCAGCAGAGCTCTTCCAGTCAAGGTAACTGGCAACAACAGGAATCACGCAATAATGGCCCCACATCTAGGCAGCAGCCTTATAATCCGCATTTTAACCCACAAGGTAGACAAGCTAGAGGTGCAAATTTAGCTCAGTTTTCCAGCAGCCGCAGACACCCAGAGCATGAATCAGAATGGGAGAGGGTGCGTTACAATTCTCACCATGATCTTTTCCCATCATCTGATAATACCCGGCTGGACTGCCGATAGGGAGGCCCAGGTGAGGATGAGGGACAGCAGTGTGAAGCACTACACACGATGCTGCATTTGCAACTGTCCCCTAACACAGAGCACTTGCCCATACTAGAGGTAGAAATAGATGGTAAGAAATACCCATTTTTAGTGGATAGTGGAGCCACTAAAAGTTCACTGTCTGGAAAATTCTATAATGGGCCTGTTTCCTCTGTGTGTATCAACACTATGGGAATTAACGGAACTGTAGTGCGATGCCCTAAAACTCATTCTCTAAAGACACGCTGGGGCCCAAAACCAGATGAAATCACATATCATCCATTCGTAATTATTCCAAACTCGCCTGTGAATCTATTAGGCAGAGATTTAATGGCAAAAATGAATTTGTGTATTTCATTTAACACAAAGGGTGAAATGTTTGCTGACACTGATAACAGCTATGTTTTCTCTGCCCTATGCACCGACACCATGGAGAAGGAACAGCCTCTGTGTCAGCTGGACGCCTCAGCAGAGAATGAACTCAACATCTTTTTGTCCGGTACTCCATGTCACACACTGTGCCAAACACGTGTACAGACACCACTACCAGGTAATCCCACACCTAGGAGCCACATTTTTGTCTCTCTCACACTGTTCAACAACATGATAACTGCTCACACTGGTGAAGGTCAAACAGTGGTTTTGTCACATAACTCAGACATAGGTTATGACATTACTGCACCATGTCGACACATAGATCTAACCCACCCTATCCACTGTACTATTTCTGCAGTTACGTTGCCAGCTGAATACCAGAATATGACATTGTGGTCTAAAGGTGAGAATGATGTAGGATTTATTGACTGTACACTTTATCACGCACAGTTAAAAAACAACAAGCCAGTATATGTCAAGCAATGTCCCATTTCTGCCGAAAAAGCCGCAGCCCTAGATGTCATCATAGGAGATTTATTGACTACAGGAGTAATAAAGCTTACAGTATCTCCATATAACACTCCTGTCAATCCTGTGCCAAAGCCTAACAAACCTGGTGTATGGCGTTTCACACAAGACTTAAGGCAAATTAATGCAGTCATTATGCCTCTGCCTCCTCTCAGATGTTCCCAGCATATTGACATCTATTCCATCCACAGCTACACATTTTACCGTGGTGGACTTGTGTTCCGCTTTTTTCTCAGTACCTGTGCATGAAGACACACAGCCGTTATTTGCATTCACACATAGAAATAAGCAGTACACTTGGACTCGTTTGCCCCAAGGCATGATAGACAGCCCTGCTGCTTTCTCAATGGTGATCCGTGCTACCCTGGACAGCTTCACTCCTCCTAAAGGCTGTACTCTGATCCAGTATGTGGACGATCTCCTCCTCTGTGCTCCGAGTGAGGAACTATGTCAAACTGCTACACACATGCTTCTCCAGCACCTCCAACAGACTGGCCACAAAGCATCAGGCAAAGAAAATGCAGTACTGTCAGACTTCTGTTCAATATTTGGGATTCACACTGTCTCACGGAAAACGTTCCATGACTGCAGACAGGGTCAAAGCTGTGACCTCTGTCCCTCGGCCCACTACACAGAAGGAAATGCTGTCCTTCCTAGGCATGGTGAACTATTGCAGACAGTGGATACCAGACTGTTCTTTTCATGACCACATTCTGCGTGACTGTTGTAAAAAAGACAAGCCTCCTCGAATACTGTGGTCCACAGAAATGACTGCCTCTTTCAATGCATTAAAGGGAGCGCTGACTTCCGCCCCTTGTTTGGGTCTGCCTGACTACCACTTACCGTTCCATCTGTACGTCACAGAGAACGGCACAACCTGTACAGGTGTACTGGCCCAAGAGCATGGCAGTGGCTACCGTCCAGTAGCCTTCTATTCAAAGGTGCTGCCTGTGGTTGTTCAGGGGATGCCGGCCTGCCTGAGGGCAGTAGCAGCTTGTTCTATCATGATAAGGGACTGCGAGAAGCTCACACTCTCACATGACACTATTCTACACACCAATCACCAGGTCACGACCATTCTAGCAAACATAACTACACAACATATGACCACACAACGTCGCTCAGGTTATGAAGCTACACTGACCTCCACAGCAAATCTCACTATAAAAGCAAGCAGCACACCCAATTCGCCAGCACATTTATTGATCCGTATGCTGTGTTCCTCTGACCGACAGGATGGCTCAGACGGGCTTGACGTTCATGACTGCATGACACGTATACAGGAATCCACAGCACCACGTCCAGATTTAGAGCAAACACCTATCCCAGACTCAGCCACGGTTTATGTGGACGGGTCCTGTTCAAGGCCGAATGATAACTCATTTCTTTGTGGCTATTCAGTGGTGACATTGCCTGACATCATACTAGAGGCTCACTCATTACCATTTCACTCAGCACAAAAAGCAGAGCTCATGGCTTTAATACGCGCCTGTGAGCTCCATGTGGATAGGCGTGTGACAATTTACACAGACAGCCGCTATGCGTTTGGCGTCGTACATGACTTTGGCACATTGTGGAGACAAAGAGGATTTAGATCTGCTGATGGAAAACCGATTGCTAATTCTGATTTTGTGCAAAGACTTTTGCAGGCTATACAGCTACCATCGGCCGTTGCAGTTGTAAAAACGAAAGGACACAGTACAGCTGACACAGACGAAGCAACAGGTAATGCCTTAGCAGACGTGACAGCCAAGGCTGCAGCTGCATCACAGCTCCCACCTCCACAGGAAGTATTATCTGTGCCCCTACAGCTGCCACTTGTTACACTCCCAGACTATTTAGAAACAAATGTTGATTTAAAATTCATACAAGAGCAAGCCTCTGCATGTGATTACACCTATTGGGAGAATAATGACTGTACCTTAGATGACAGAGATGGCTTATATAAAAACCTTGAGGGTTTGATTGCCCTCCCATCTTCCCTGCTGCCAGTCCTTGCCCGACATTTTCATTGTGTGAGTCATGTCGGACAGAGAGGGGTAATAGGAGCAATAAAATCAAGATTTGTAATTGAGAAAACATTGCATGCAGTAAAACGCATATTAGCAACCTGTCTAACATGTGCACGAACTAATGTAGGGAGACCAAAAGCAAAACATCAGCATTTACCACAACCAGATTTTCCATTTCATACATTACAAATTGATTTTACACATATGCCAGCACAAGGAAGCATCAAGTACTTACTGGTAATAGTGGATCAATTTAGTAAATGGGTAGAAGCTTATCCAACCTCAAAAGAAACTGCACAAGTAGTCTGTCAAAAGTTGTGCAATGAAATAATACCCAGATTTGGAATACCTCACCAGATTAACAGTGATAGAGGACCCTCATTTACATCAGAAGTAATTCAAAAGTGTGCCAAAACCTTAGGAATAGACTGGAAATATCATGTGCCATACCACCCTCAGAGTTCAGGAGTTGTAGAAAGAATGAATAGGACCATAAAAAATCGCCTGACTAAAGCAATGATAGAAACAGGAATGACCTGGGTCAAACTACTTCCTCAAGTCCTCTGTGAGATTAGAATGACTCCATCCGCAGCAACCAAATTATCTCCATTTGAAATAATCATGGGAAGACCGTTTCCCACACCATGGTCAGCTTCCAGAGGGGCACCGCTATTGGAAGGTGATATAGATACTGCATTGTCCGACTATGTCCACAATCTGGTAGAAACACTGAATAATAACTATCAGAAAGTTTGTCTCTCCCAGCCTTTCCCCTCCACAGTTCCAACCCACAAGTGGAGACCAGGGGACGCGGTGTTGGTGAAGTCGCTAAAACCAAGGACACTCGGGGAGGCCGCGTTTTCCAGCCCCCAGACTGTACTGGCAGTGACGAGAACCAGCATCCTTACAGACGGACAACCTCAGTGGATACACGCCAGCAGGGTTAAGACCAGCCCAATCAGACCACCTCAGGTGTCGGATCAAGCAGACGACTACTCAGGCGGGCCAGCGCCGGGAACCAGAACAAATAAATACACACGGGTAGATGACATCTCCGGCGAGCCAGCGCCCGGATCCAATCCACCTACACACACGCAATCACTGATTAACACACAACGTCTGAAAGAGCCACAGCAAGGTACTCGAACATCCAGCAGGAATAGAAAGCCAAAAGTACCACATGATGTCTAATCTGATAAAGCTAGACTCATTCCATCCTGATAATGGAGAAAATGAAATGCCCATTGTCATCACACGACGCTTATTCAATGTCTCTCGAACCTGGGACCAGGCCAGGAGACGACTGAAGAACTGTGTTTTTTCTTATATATTTTCTTATATATTTAGGTTATTTATCATATCTATCGCATTAACCTTAGGATTTTTCTTTGCTATTTTGTATTGTAAACTGCAACCATGTTCACATTTCTGCAGGTCATATTTTGCTGACGATACCTCATGCTCTATTTTGCAAGACACCTACTTAATGCACTCCTCACGTTCCCTAAAATCAGTAAATAGCAACATAGACGCCACTAATAAACCAGTTTATGCACCCCCTAGAGCAGGAGCTAACGCCTGGTATGAAAATGCCAGAATAGCCGCTCGTGACTTAGGAAACAGTAACTGTTATGTCTGTTCAAAGGGTAACCCAGAACAGGTTATAGTGGGATACCCAATTTCAGGTTTTCCCTTAACAAAGATGCTGTTCAAAAATGATAAAAAGGGGCCCTTAACAGCAACCCTGATTGGAGCGGTGCGAGTAGAACTAAGTCCTTTAGATTGTTTACTTCATATACACAGGACAAGTCTCTAGTGAGGATGTTAGCATGATTGACAACAAAATAACCACCCCTGCAACCCAATGCAGCGCCCCGAAGACCGCACTGAACCTCTTTCGCCCCCAAAACAGATGCGCCATCACCCAAATATCTTGATGACATGCATACACCGACCAAAGCTTAAAAACATAAATTATGACGCGCAAAACTATACATTTTTTTCTGACTCTCCAGGAGCACGCTGTAACGAAACGTGGCTAGCAGCGAGTGTTGACAGGACACAATATAGACATATGTCTTTTTATCTATATGCATATATAAATACGCATTCAGATAACTCAACAATCCTGCATTCGCCCAACACACTGAACGACTCGTACTGGGGAGGCATATTAAAAGGCTTTACAGCTTCGCGCCTGACCAGACCAATCCCACATGCTTATTGGATGTGCAATAATACCCTTAGATTAGCTTTACCTGTTAATTGGACCGGTACCTGCGGTCTAGTAACTTTAGCTCAAGAACTACTACTACAACAAACCTCGGATCTGCCTGTATCCAGCAGACGTACAAAACGCTCCGCTTACTCACATAACATTTACATAGACGCTATAGGGGTTCCACGCGGGATACCAAAAGAATTAAAGGCACAAGGAGAAATATCCGCAGGGTTTGTCTCAATACTACCGTGGATACAGATAAACAAAAATGTAGCCTGGATCAATTATGTTTATTACAATCAGCAAAGACATACTAATCTGACCAATGCGGCCCTTACAGCCCTAGGAGAACAGATGTCTGCTACCTCTTTAATGACCATGCAAAATAGGATGGCCTTAGACATGCTGTTAGCTGAGAAAGGAGGTGTTTGTGCGATGTTCGGAGATGTTTGTTGTACTTTCATTCCCAATAATCCCGCCCCTAACGGTTCATTCACACAAGCTATGAATAGACTTGAAGCATTGCAGATAGAACTAAGAGCCAATGCAGGTCACGGTCAGTGGCTACATAAGTGGCTACAGGACACGTTTGGAAAATGGAAGGAACTAATCGTAGCCTTTGTCTCCATTGTAGCATGTATTATTTTGTTTTTGATGATTATTGTCTGTTGTGTGATACCCTGTGTACGTTCAATGATAACCCGTATAGCTACTAGTACAGCTACTTCAATGTATTTGCAATTGGCACAAATTGACCCAGATTATGTGTCAGATGTCATCGATGATGATCCTGATGTCTGTATTGAGCATTAGATTGGGAATTACTCGATTGTCCAAGAAAAGAATGAAGTTTTCTTCTTTTTCTTTTCTTCTTTTTTCTTTTTCTTAGAATTTTGATATTAAGCTTACTCGAAGGACTAGCTACATTTATGATTTCTTTCACATTTGTGATTTGTCTTTATATTATGTTATTACCTTCTGTCTTTATACTATGTTATCATTTCATGATAAAAGGGGGGAACTGTTGTGATATTTTGATACCATGATAGCATTTACAGGATATTGTTTTATAGTGATATTATACAGGAAAACTGTTACTCAATAAGGCCCATTTACTAGTTGTTTTTCTCTTTCTCTCTGACCCATGTATTGATGTGTAAGACTCACAGGCTGGTACCCCAAGGTCGAAAACACCACAGAGACGAGACCACTTCCTTACTCCCATCCTCCCTTCCTTATTTTTTAGAAAAGAGCTTGTTAAAGGCCAGGTGGTTTGTTTCAGAATTCACTAATGAAAGAACTCTGTATTCTATGTCTAGGAGTGTATTTTGCTGGGATGATCATAAATTGTAGCTGAACTGATAAACTATACAAAGGATACTTCTTTGCTCAGAAGGCAGGAAGACGTTTCCTTATTTGGTCTGTACCGGTTTGAACTGAGAACCTGCTGACACACGAACCTTTTTTTCTTTTATATAAACTGTTGTATACTGAATAAACCTTTGAGTTGATTTTGGGAAAGCAACCTGAACAGTCTCTGTATCACTTTGTTCTCCTAACTGCTCCCGACGTCGTAACTAACCCAGCTGAACGGCATACCTGAGCGTTACTTTGAATAATTAGGAATCTTATAAGGAAAGGACAAAACTCTGCTTATCGGTGCTCACGCCTTGGAGGAAACCCGATCCACGGAGAAACCCGGGACGGAGATTTCTTTCAGATATGATACAAACCACTGCAGCACAGTACCTGTAATACCTACAGCATGTTCTAATCACTCTAATAGGATATTATGGTCGACAGTATCGAACGCTGCACTGAGGTCTAGCAGGACAAGCACAGAGATGAGTCCACTGTCAGAGGCCATAAGAAGATCATTTGTAACCTTCACTAAAACTGTTTCTGTGCTGTGATGAGCTCTGAAACCTGACTGAAACCCTTCAAATAAGCCATTCCTCTGCGGATGATCTGTTAGCTGTTTGACAACTACTCTTTCAAGGATTTTTGATATGAAAGGAAGGTTGGAGATTGGCCTATAATTAGCTAAGACTGCTGGGTCTAGAGATGGTTTTTTGAGTAAAGGTTTAACTACAGCCACCTTGAAGGCCTGTGGTACATAGCCGATTATTAGAGATAGGTTGATCATATTTAAGATTGGCGCATTAATTAATGGCAGGACTTCTTTGAGCAGTTTTGTAGGAATGGGGTCTAAAAGACACGTTGATGGTTTGGAGGAAGTAATTATTGAAGTTAACTCAGAAAGATCAATTGGAGAAAAAGAGTCTAACTTAACATCAATGGTACTAAAAGTAGCTGTAGATAATATTAATGTGGGAGGATTATTGGTAATGTTTTCTCTAATGGCTAAAATTTTATTTGTGAAGAAGTTCATGAAGTCATTACTAGTTAATGTTAAAGGGGTGGTTGGCTCGATAGAGCTCTGACTTTTTGTCAGCCTGGCTACAGTGCTGAAGAGAAACCTAAGGTTGTTCTTATTTTCTTCAATCAGTGATGAATAGTAAGATGTTCTGGCTTTGTGGAGGGCTTTCTTATAAAGCAATAAACTATTTCTCCAGGCTAAATGATGATCCTCTAAATTTGTGACACACCATTTCCTCTCCAGCTTACGAGTTATCTGCTTTAGGCTACGTGTTTGAGAATTATACCACGGAGTCAGGTACTTCTGATTTGAGGCCTTAGTTTTCACAGGAGCTACAGTATCCAGAGTCGTACGTAGTGAGGAGGTGAAATTATTAACAAGATAATTGACCTCTGATGGGGTAGTGGTCAGATAGCTGCTTTGCTCTATGAGCATTGAAGATGATAACAGTGGGTGGATTATATTCTTAAACTTAGTTACAGCGCTTTCAGAAAGACATCTACTGTGATAAAGTCTGCTCCCCACTGCTGTGTAATCAATTATTGTACATGTAAATGTTATCAGGAAATGATCAGACAGGAGAGGGTTTTCAGGAAACACTGTTAAATGTTCAGTTTCTATGCCATATGTTAAAACAAGATCTAGAGTGTGATTAAAGTGGTGGGTGGGTTCTTTTACATTTGAGAGAAGCCAATTGAGTCTAATAACAGATTAAATGCCATGTTGAGGCTGTTATTTTTAGCATCTACATGAATGTTAAAATCACCCACAACAATTATTTTATCTGAGCTGAGCACTAAATTAGATAAAAAGTCTGAGAAATCAGAGAGAAACTCTGTGTAAGGCCCAGGTGGACAATAGATGATAACAAGTAAAACTGGTTTCTGAGTTTTTCAGCAGGGGTGGACAAGGCTAAGCGTCAGGCTTTCAAATGAATTAAAAGTCTGTCTTGGTCTTTCGTTAATTAATAGGCTGGTGTGAAAAATTGCTGCCACACCGCCCCCTCGGCCTGTGCTTCGAGATTTCTGGTAGTTAGAATGACTCGGGGGTGTTGATTCATTTAAATTAACATAATCATCCTGCTGCAACCAGGTTTCTGTAAGGCAGAATAAATCGATTTGTTGATCAATTATTAAGTCATGTACTAACAGAGACTTGGAGGAGAGAGACCTAATATTTAATAATCCACATTTCACTGTTTTACTCTTTGGTTAAGATGTGGATACTGTATTGTTCCTTCTTTGTGATTTTTTATGTTTAAGTGGTTTGTTGCTGGTTTTTAGTTTTTTTTTTGTCTTTTTGGAAGCTGACACAGTCTCAATGGAGATGGGTTTTCGGGGGGGTAGCAGGAGGAGAGAAGCTGCAGAGAGGCGTGTCAGACTGCAACTCTGCTTCCTGGTCCCAACTCTGGATAGTCATATTTTGGGGGGATTTAATACATTTGTCCATATTTCTAGAAATGAGAGCTGCTCCATCCAAAGTGGGATGGATGCCGTCTCTCCTAACAAGACCAGGTTTCCTCCAGAAGGTTTGCCAATTATCCATGAAGCCCACATCATTTCTTGGACACCACTCAGACAGCCAGCAATTTAAGGAGAACATGCGGCTAAACATGTCACTCCTGGTCTTATTGGGGACCGACCAGAGAAAACTACAGAGTCCGACATTGTTTTGGCAAACAGATCTTTATACAAAGTCTTTTTCAAACATGCTGTGGTAGCTTTCTTCCTGATCCTAGTTGTGCCTGATTTCTCCCTTTCACTTGGAATCAACCCTAGATCTTTTCTGTATAATCTGGAATGGAACAGACCTTAGCTGACCTTGAATCAGTTTGTCAGACATTTCCAGTTGGTTTTGAACCTCTGATAAATGGGGGAACCTTGGAAAACCTTGAATCAGAGCTGGAAGCCTGTCACAGATTGATTTGATTTAAAGTCCACAGTAATGGTGTCCAAATTCTTATGGACCTAACATTAGCAGCTGAAGCAAGTGATTACATTTTGTCTAGTAGTTCCTGTTTTGTCTTTATCTCACTATGATTGCATTTTCTATCTTCTCTTTGCTATCACCTACCAAAGTTGGCAGAAGCAGAAGGATGCCCCTCCCTGATTCTGGTTCTGTTAGAGGTATCTCCTAGTTCAAAGGGAGTATTTCCTTTCCACTGTCACCAAGTGCTGCTCATTGGAATGGTCCCTTTAATACTGTTGCTCTTTGCCTTATAATGTAAAGCACCTTGAAATAACTTTTACTAAACTGTTCTATAAAACTGAACTGATTTGACATGAAAGTGCATTGTGAATTGACCTCTAGATGAAATTGTGTATGTTCTTCATCTTTTTACAAATACTTGTAATTACTTGTTTATTTTTGTCCCACTCACACTGGCAATAAAAAGATAATACAATCAAAGAAATTCAAACCAGAAATTCACAACATAGTAATCATTCTTTGCACAAATAGCCCTAAGCTACAAAACACACTGGAACAAGTCTACCTCTGATAAGATGAGTAGTAGTATGCCCCCCAACTTTATCTTGGAAACATCAAATACTGTTCCCCCCAGTCTGTGAATTATTCACCCTCAGGTACACACCAGATTTACCTTTTGTCACGTAACGCTATGTGGCAGGCATGATTTATCCCAAACGCAGGACTCAAAATGCAACAGGATACACTCCAAGAGGCAGCTTTATTTCGGCTGTGAACATGCTATGTTCTGTTTCAAATATCTTTTATTGAGAGCAAATGTAATTATAGTTATTCTAAATTCACATAACATAACTTATGCTCCTTTTTTTTCTCTAAACTAATAAGGCAAGTAATAAACAACAACAACAACAACAAAACAAGCAAACAGCAAAAAAAAACAAAAAAAAAAAAAAAAAAACCCCGCAGTCGCCCGTAATGGGTCCCGATCCCCCGGCTGCCAACAAAAGAAAAAAAAAGAAAAAGGAAACAGAACTTTATATTTTCCCAAGGTATGTAAGTAAAGGATGCCAAATTAATTCAAAATCTTTTACATTATCATTCATACTATATCTTATTTTTTCAAGGTGAAGAATGTTTATAAGTTCTGTAAGCCACATTTTTAATACAGGGATCTCGTTGCCTTTCCAAAGCTGCAGGATCAGTTTCTTTGCAATAATCAGTGCATATGACATAAACCTTTTTTGAGAGTCTTGTAAATTTTGTGTTTCTTTGGAAATCCCAAAGATGATTACTATCGGATTTGGTTCAATCTTACTTTTAAAGATGTTAGACATATAGGTAAAAATGTCATACCAAAAACCCTGAAGCCTTGGACATGTTGCAAAACAGTGTAACAAATTTCCATGATGTATCTTACATTTTTCACAAAGGGGTGAACAATCTGGGTATATTTTGTGAAGTTTTTCCCTTGAATAGTGTAATCTATGTATAATTTTGTACTGAATTAGGCAGTGACGGGAATTAGTAAAAGGCGTATTTACATTACGTAAGGCCTCTTGCCAGAAATCTTCCGATAGGAGGGTCCCTAAATCCTTTTCCCACTCCTCTTTGATTGAGGTAGTTGAAGGTATACTCATCTCCTGTAATGAGTTATAAAATAGTGAAATTCTCTGTTCAAACCCCCTTCCATCACTAAGACATCTGTCCAAAGGGTCGGACGTTATGTTTTCGAATTGTGGCAGATGTGTACGGATATAGTTTCTTAGTTGAAGGTATCTGAAAAAATGACTATGAGGCAATCCAAATCTATCTTTTAGTTGTTGAAATGACATGAAGGTGTCATTTAAGTATAAATCTTTTAGTTTACAAATTCCTAATTCCTGCCATATATTGAAAGCTCCGTCTACACATGATGGACGGAAGGAGGGATTAGCTGTAATGGGTATACATATTGATAGTTTTTTCAATTTGAAATGCTTAATTGTTTGTCTCCAAATTTGTACGGTGTTATGAATCACTGGATTCGAATTGTAATATGAGTTTGTCAAAAGGGTAGGAGAGAGTAATATTCCACCAACACAGTAAGGAAGGCAGTCCTCCCGCTCCATCTGTAGGCCATTAGGAAGTATTGCTGTCTCATCCAGTAGGAGGGAAATTGTTCTTAAATTTGATGCCCAATAATAATACATGAAGTTAGGTAGTGTCAGTCCACCGAGTAATCTATGTTTGCATAGGTGGTCTTTTTTATTCTATGTGTTTTATAATTCCATATAAATGGCATAATGATGGCGTCCATTTTTTTAAAAAAAGATTTGGGCAAGAAGATTGGGATGTTTTGGACCAGATACAAATATTGCGGGAGGAATACCATTCTTATTGAATTCACTCTCCCTATTAGGGAAATAGGGAGTGTCCTCCAGTACTGGATGTTATTTTTAAGTTTCTCCAGTAGGGGAAAAAAGTTCTCTTTCATTAGAGAACTGTATCTTTTTGTTATTGTGATGCCCAAGTAAGTAATTTTTTCATGAGTTATTTTAAATGGGAGAGATGTAAGCCATTGTTTATTTTCTAGTTTAATGGGCAGTATTTCACTTTTTCCCCAATTGATCTTGTAGCCTGCAAAAGTACTGAATTTGTCAATAACGGAGAGAATTGCTGGGAGAGATGTTAATGGTTTTGTTATGTATAATAATATGTCATCAGCATAGAGCGATATAGTATTCGAAGTGTATGTTGTGTCATAACCGTGTATATCCATATGGGTGCGGATTGTCTGTGCTAAGGGTTCCAGAGCCAGAGCAAATAGTAGTGGGCTAAGAGCACATCCTTGTCTTGTGCCTCTGCTGAGTTTAAACTGAGTTGATAATGTCTGATTTGTAAGAATTCTGGCTGTAGGGTTTTTATAAAGTAGTTTTATCCAAGAAATGAAATCTTGTCCCAGTTGAAATTTTTCTAGGACTGCGAAAAGGTAGGGCCACTCCACATGATCAAATGCCTTTTCGGCGTCCAAACTAAGTATAAGTAGGTCCTGTTGCACCTTGGGGGAATAGATTATATTAAATAGACGTCGGAGGTTATTAAAAGAACTCCTGTTTGGTATAAAACCTGTTTGGTCTGGGTGCACCAGTTTATCTATTACTGTATTAAGTCTGCTCGCTAGTATTTTAGCCAGAATTTTTTGATCTGTGTTTAGTAAAGAAATAGGTCTATATGATCCCACTTCCTCCAATGCTTTGCCTTTTTTTGGAAGTACTATAATAGTTGCTTCATTCAATGTTGGAGGTAAAGTGCTCATTTTATATGCGTGGCTAACACTGAGCAGTGCTGGTTTTCTAACACTGGAATATTTCTAACATTTTGAGTTATTTTCCAGTGTTAGAAAATCAGCACTGCTCAGTGTTAGCCATTGTTAATCTTCAAAACTGACTAGGTTACTTTTAAACATATAACACTGTCAAAAGTGTTAATTTAACACTCAACAGTGTTGTATTTAACACTCAGAGGTGTGGACCCATATAGACTCTCTAGTGTTAATTTAACACTGGAGATTTTGCTGTGTAAGAACAGACTCTGAAATAACCTGGGTAACTCAGCTTTATCCCAACAGTTTTTTTTTTTTCAAAACAATCACTTTGTGTCCTTCACCAATTTAGTCTTGACATTTAAAATTATAACCCAACATAACATTTAATCTGTGAAAATCAAGACTTTTTTTAAAAAGCAAAACAGGAAAAAACAACACTCTAACAACACTCTAAAGACAGAAGGGGATATCATACAACGCAAAGATCATAAAATCCAGGATCCATCCACCCCGCTCACTCCAGATCAGGCCTGACAGGAAGCTGCAGCTTGTCCAACACAAAAACACAACGTAAGACAAGTAAACCCAGTGCACCGTGGAACACAGAAAAGTCCCTTTATGCAGTTTACTCTCTTTCTTCACACACACACATTTTATTTTATTTTGTGGACCTCCTCATCACCACCACGTCACCATCACAGTATCTCCAGTTGTTCCATACTTTAAAGTATTTGAGCAGTAGAATAAAAAGCAGAAGCTAATGGTCCTCACACCTCACTAGGTATCCTTCTCTTCTCCTGTTCTTCCCTTCTCCACAGTGGAAGAAAGTGAAGTGTGTTTAAATCCTTTCAGCAGAATAAATCTGAGGCTCTTCTGTCCACATGCACCTTCTTCTCCTCCACTGACTTACCTTTATTCATCTTGAGCTTCTTTGTGATCAGATTGGTCACTGTCACAGCATCATTCAAAGCATATTTCTGGACTATCAGATCCACCATTTCCGTCCTGCTCAAAGTCTCCAGGCCCATCTTCCTGATGGCCGGGAAATCTCCCAGTAACTCCGGATCCTGGAGATAGCACTGGAATGAATTCAGCTCCTCATCTCTCAAATCCTGTAGCACCTCCAGCAGCTGGTGCTTCACCCGCATCTCCATGTCTGACCTGTGGAAACATCAGAGCTCACCTGTGACTGTCAGAGAGCTCATGGGGTTTCAGACCAGCATGACTGTGCACACAACACAACACAAATTCCTCCTACCTGTGACATCAGTCTTTATAATTCCTTCCCATTTCACCTGGGCTCCTCACTTGTAAGAGCTTGGTTTTATTCTACATCGTACTCTTTAACTTAGGACCATTTACAGTGGGATGCAAAAGTTTGGGCAACCTTGTTAATAGTCATTATTTTCCTGTATAAATCGTTGGTTGTTACAATAAAAAATGTCAGTTAGATATATCATATAGGAGACACACACAGTGATATTTGAGAAGTAAAATGAAGTTTATTGGATTTACAGAAAGTGTTGCAATAATTGTTTAAAACAAAATCAGGCAGGTGCAAAGATTTGGGCACTGTTGTCATTTTATTGATTCCAAAACCTTTAGAACTAATTATTGGAACTCAAATTGGCTTGGTAAGCTCAGTGACCCCTGGCCTACATACACAGGTGAATCCAATAATGAGAAATAGTATTTAAGGGGGTCAATTGTAACTTTCCTGCCTCTTTTAATTTTCTCTGAAGAGTAGCAACATGGGGGTCTCAAGACAACTCTCAAATGACTTGAAGACAAAGATTGTTCACCATCATGGTTTAGGGGAAGGATACAGAAAGCTGTCTCAGAGATTTAAGCTGTCTGTTTCCACAGTTAGGAACATATTGAGAAAATGGAAGACCACAGGCTCAGTTTAAGTTAAGGCTCGAAGTGGCAGACGAACAAAAATCTCAGATAGACAGAAGTGACGAATGGTGAGAACAGTCAGAGTCAACCCACAGACCAACACCAAAGACCTAAAACATCATCTTGCAGCAGATGGAGTCACTGTGCATCGTTCAACCATCCGGCGCACTTTACACAAGGAGATGCTATATGCAACAGTGATGCAGAGGAAGCCTTTTCTCCGCCCACAGCACAAACAGAGCCGCTAAGGCACATTGGACAAGCCAGCTTCATTCTGGAATAAGGTGCTGTGGACTGATGAAACTAAAACTGAGTTATTTGGGCATAACAAGGGGCGTTATGCATGGAGGAAAAAGAACACAGCATTCCAAGAAAAACACCTGCTACCTACAGTAAAATATGGTGATGGTTCCATCATACTGTGGGGCTGTGTGGCCAGTGCAGGGACTGGGAATCTTGTCAAAGTTGAGGGACACATGGATTCCACTCAGTATCAGCAGATTCTGGATACCAATGTCCTGGAATCAGTAACAAAGCTGAAGCTGCGCCGGGGCTGGATCATTCAATAAGACAACGACCCAAAACACTGCTCAAAATCCACTAAGGCATTCATGCAGAGGAACAAGTACAACGTTCTGGAATGGCCATCTCAGTCCCCAGACCTGAATATTATTGAAAATCTGTGGTGTGAGTTAAAGACAGCTGTCCATGTTCGGAAGCCATCAAAACTGAATGAACTAGAGATGTTTTGTAAAGAGGAATGGTCCAAAATACCTTCAACCACAAT
This sequence comes from Simochromis diagramma, assembly GCF_900408965.1. NCBI lineage: Eukaryota > Metazoa > Chordata > Actinopteri > Cichliformes > Cichlidae > Simochromis > Simochromis diagramma. The sequence continues at coordinate 929,041 of NW_024387288.1, read as the reverse complement.
CCAGACTCTCATTGGAACCTACAAGAGGCTGTAATTTCTGCAAAAGGCGGATCTACTAAATATTGATTTCATTTCTTTTTTAGTGGTGCCCAAATTTATGCACCTGCCTGATTTTGTTTAAACAATTATTGCACACTTTCTGTAAGTCCAATAAACATAATTTCACTTCTCAAATATCACTATGTGTGTCTCCTATATGATATATTTAACTGACATTTTTTATTGTAACAACCAACAATTTATACAGGAAAATAATGACAAGGTTGCCCAAACTTTTGCATCCCACTGTAATTTAGCAAACTTCAGCTTATTTTTATTCGTTTTCAGATAAAGACTTTGTGTTTTCTCTCCTTCATATTTATATTTGAATTCTGCGAAAGTAATTTCCCCTCCCTGGATCAATTAAATGTTGTGATTTTACAAACACACTGTTCACAGAACATGCCAGTTTCCAGCAGTGCCCCTTGTGTTTAAGAGGAAAAATCATGAATCATATGCACCGAACGACAGTTGAGAGTACCCAGCCTTCTTGGAGTCCCTGGGTGGGATGCTTGAGGGTGGGTCCACCTGGGGATTCTGTTGTTTTACTGGGAGACTTCAAAGCCCATGTAGGTAACAACAGTGAGAGGAGGGGAGTGGCTGGGAGGAACGGCCTGCCAGATCTGAACCCAAGTGTTGTTCTGTTACTGGACTTCTGTGCAAATGACAGTTTGTCCATAACAAACACCATGTTCGAACATAAGGGCGTCCATAAGTGCACGTGACACCAGAACACTCTAGGCCGCAGGTCAATGATCTACCTGCCCTACCCTCACCTAGGGTCACAGCTACAGATGTTGACCAAAAGAACGAAATCGCAGATACAAGCAGGGAAAATCAGCTTTCTCCAAAGGGTGGCTGGCTTCTCCCTTAGAGATAGGGTGAAATGTTTATCCATCCAGGAAGGGCTCAGAGTAGAGCCGCTGCTCCTCCACATCGAAAGGAGCCAGTTGATGTGGTTCAGGCATCTGACTAGGATCCCTTCTGGGCGCCTCCTGGGTGAGGTGTTCCTGGCATGTCCCACCTGGAGCCCCCCGGGGCAGACCCAGGACATGCTACAGAGATTATATCTCTTGGCTGTCCTAGGAACCCCTTGATGTTTCCCCCGGACAAGCTAGAGGAGGTAGCCGGGAAGAGGGAGGTCTGGGCTCCTCTGCTTAGGCTGCTGCCCCGTGACGCAACCCCAGATAAACGGAAGAAGATGGATGGATCGACTGAGAACAACAAAGCTGCAGAAAGAACCTGTCGTTATGCAAACGAGCAGTTTATGATAAATTAATTTACACCAACACAGCCATAAAGACGACACGTACAGTTCACACACTCAAAAACAGCCAATCGACTCACACTGTAAATCATTCTGTATTCAAACGGATTCAAAACCTCTGATGCTCTGTGCAGCCAAGGCTTCATGAACTGTGACATCAGACACCTGCTGCAGGTGAGCAGATAAGCATCCAGTCTCACACAGAGACACACACACAGACAGTCACACACACACTCGTTTCTCGTATCATGTGAGGGTACGTCACAGCGCACATGTCTGAGTTTTCCATTCATGTGCGACGCGGGTAACAGTTAGCGGTTACAAAAACAGACATGCCAGTGCTGCGCGTGGTATGTGAGCGGCCCATAACTGACTGAAGCGACCACTGCTGTGTCACGTGCGTAAACGCGCCACTCTATTAACCTGAGGGCATGCAGCTACAGGGGTTAAACATCTGCACTGCGCAGTCTCCGTGTGTTCCTGTGGGGAAGGCTCGACCCCGCTGAGTCACCCTACCGCTTGACCCTGACCAGCTGGCAAACCGGAAGTGAACATCTGCCTGTAAGCGGAACAGCAGCAGCTCAGCTCTCTCTCTCTCTCACACACACACATACACACACCTACACACACACGCACGCACACACACACACACACACACACACACACACACACACACACACACACACACGGCTCACCTCTGTTGACAGTCCGGAAAACTCGGACCGGGGTTGCAAGTTAGACGGTCTTCTCCTGACTTCCGGTTTAAGAGGTTTAAGCCAATCAGAAGCTCCAGATGTTTGCCACACCCAGGAAATGTTTAGCAGCCTTTCAGTCACTCCCCCCCCCCACACACACACACATGAAACACTTTCACTTTGTTTCCAGATGCTTCATCATCTGCCTGTGCAGACTCCCTTCCTTCGTGCCAGATGTGATCCATACCGCCTAAAGTGATGTCATGAGGTAGTAAATATTAGAGTTGAATGTCTGGAGACCGGTCGAGACCACTTTTACGTGGTCTTGGTCTTTTCTTGGTCTCGACGGACTTTGGTCTTGGTCTTCTCTTGGTCTTGCTGTCTCGGTCTTGCTTTCTCAGATCGACATTGGCTGTATCGCAATTCAGGGTCTGCAGCCTTAAAGTACGCAGCCTTAACTGTCCTCAAGGACCACGTACTCAAAGACCGCTAAGGCCGGAAGTGCGAGGCTTGTGAAATGGGACGGTCTAGCCTCCGTCGCGCTGCCCAGGTTGCCTAGCAACCATGATACTAACAGCTGGAAACGTTTCATACGGCTTTGTTTGACAGAAATGAAGGAGAACATATTTTGTTCATTTGTTTCTACATGAGCTTTGTATGATTTGATAAGTATCTGAAGCTTAGACCACAGGACTGTAAAAACATGAGTTTTGGGCTTCATTTCTGTACTGAACAGTCATTTTAAGATTAGTTGGTAAATAACAATTAGCTAATGTTATTCATGAGACTAAAGTCATCTCACTTTGGTAATGCAAATATAATATGGCCAATATTATAGTTATTATATTAATCATTATTAGTTATTACAGCAGTGAGTTTGAACTCTGTGTCAACTTGAATCTTTACTGAAGCTCAGTAAAGATTCAAGTTGCAGTAATTTATATTTACTGTCACCTTAAATCTTCACTCAAAGACAAGTATCTTTGACAGTGTATATATAGGTGTATTATATATAAGAGACAAATATTGTTTTTAATATGTTGGTGTTAAGTTGAAATATTAAATGTTTGTCATTTTTATGTTTACCATTTGTACATAGTTTTAAAGAATTCTTTCTGTCCTCCCCTCCCCAGATCCTTAAGATTCTGGGAGGGGGGGCGGTAGTGTTTTATCACAGGAACACCCTTGTTTGAAGTTGGCAAACTTCCTCCCCTTTGTATGGCTTCACTGTGTTATCTAGGTGAACCATCTAGGGTGTGGGGGAGACTACCCTCTTTATGACCAAGGATGTTCCTCTTGTGCTTTTATGTTATATGACCCTTTGATCAACAGGATCACACACACACACACACACTCTTACTTAAATACAGAAGTTCACACATCTTAGGACCATGTGGGCGTGGCTTTGTTCTGACGTGTTTTGTGTAAACTGTGTCTCAATAAAAAGGGCAGCAAGGGAGGTCGTGGTCGAGGTCATTTTCGTGGTGGACACAGGCCTCCCTTGCGCAGGTGTTTGATCGAGCGACTGTCTTGTTTTCTTCATGATGAATAAGTCTCTAGAATTAGCGGGGCTTGTGGAAACACAGACACAACAGTTGGCATTACTAAATTTTGCTCAATGCTTACATATATGTGGAAAAAGCAAATGTATGAGCTGTGATAACTGTTTCTGATAGAATGAAGAGTAGACTGATATGTTAAATATTCCTTTATTGGGTGAGAAAATCATACCATGTCATAACTGCTTTAAGTCATACAGAATAGATATCAGAGCCTTAAACAGGCTGACTTCTGCTAAATGGGTCAAACTGGGCAGAAAGTATACAAACACATAACATTCTTATAGAATATGGTAAATGGCCTGTATTTGTATAGCACTTTACTAGTCCTAAGGACCCCAAAGCGCTTTACACATTCAGTCATCCACCCATTCACACACACTTTCACACACTGGGTGATGGCAAGCTACATTGTAGCCAGAGCCGCCCTGGGGCACACTGACAGAGGCGAGGCTGCCGGACACTGACGCCACCGGGCCCACCAGTAGGCAGTGGGTGAAGTGTCTTGCCTAAGGACGCAACGACTGAGACTGTCCAAGCCGGGATTCGAACCGGCAACCTTCCGATCACAAGACGAACTCCCAATTCTTTGAGCCACAATCGCCCTGGCCATTGTAAATATGATGTAACACTATAGATCAACTTACCTCAGAATATGTAAAGCATATAAACAATTACAGCAATATGATGCAACAAACACAGCAGTACTACTAAACCAAAATACTCAAAGCTTCATCGAACTGAAACAAACATGGACATTTATTTTTAGGTCCATTCTGCTGCTGATACATACTTTAGGGTTTTGAACATTAAACTTGTTTCTGCCTTTCATAGTGTTTAACTTGAAGGCCCTGAGTACTTCTCCCACACTGAAAACACTGGAATGATATAATTATTTGAACATTACCAAACAAGACTGATTCAGAACAGACAATTAGTTATGTTAAACTTTTCTAGCAGTCCTTCACAAACAAGGAACAGTCTGTCTCTCCATCTGTCAGCTGGTGCTCGCTCCTCCTCTTCCTCACACACTGCTGAGTGTGTCCTGGTGGATCATCAGGGGTGCAAAGCCTCACAGATGATGTGCAGCAGTGGGTCCTTCAGTCTGTCCTCACTCTGGACACTTGCAGATGTCACACATGGAAATCAAATGTGTGAGAAACTGCAGGATTCAAACACAAGTGTAACTTATAAACACATGTTCATACTTTTATTACACAATCAGAGAGAAAGAAAAAAGAGAGAGAGTGCAGGACAGACAGACAGGTGACAGTCTCAGGTGTATACACTGCTACAAAACAGCACAAGAGAAGGAGGATTTAGTGTTTGTGTTATTACGAGTGCTAAACAAGAAGAGTTCCCAGATGGTACAGTGGACACGTGTGACTCCTGTGATTAAAGCATCTTTTTTTTTAGCTTAACGAGTGAACCGTCAGCTCGTTCAAACACACGTTAAAGTCCGTTTGGCTCGACACCACCGAGCAGAGGCAGCAATATAAATAGCTGTCACGATCCTGGGTCTTTTGACCCAAGCGTTTTGAGTTTTAGTTTATGTTTAAGCCCTTCAGGTGTTCTAATGGTTCATTTTTTATCAGGCCTAGGTTGTTCTAGTCTTTGTTATTAGATTCCCCTTGTGTCTTCCACCCGCCGTTAAGTCTCCCTTGCACTTCATGTGTTCATGTCTGTGTCTTACGTGTCAAGTTCAGGTTGTCATGTCTGCGTCTTATGTTTCCTGTTTTATTTTTGAAGAGGTCTTGGTTCCTGTGTTCATCGTGTCTAGTATTACTCTTCCACTGGGACGTCGTTATGTTCATGTGTGTCAGCTGTTTCCCCCATGTGTTCCCACTTCTCTCATTAGCCTCCTGTGTGTATTTAGTCTGTTCCTTCTCATTCAGTCTTTGTCGGATCGTCTGTGTTGTTCCCATGCCAAGTCCTGCGTTCAGGTTTATATACATATATATATATAGATATATATATATATATATATATATATATATGCTCGCTCATCATCATTGCCATGTTTAGAGTTTTGTTTGTTTTTCTGTTTGCCAGGGTTTTTCAAAGTTCGTGCTTCCTTTCTAGTTTACCCAGTTTAGGTTATTGCTTAGTTTACATTGTTTTTGCCCTTTTATTTTGTACTGTTCTGTCTGCCTTAATAAACAGCTCATCATCAGTTAACTTTGAGTTTTAGAATGTCTGCACCTGGGTCCACTCTTCACAATCCACGCAGTTTGCCTCGGCAAACTGTGACAATAGCTAACATTAACAGTGCAGTGAATCTTGCTTGTGCCGTCATATTCAGAACTGCAAACCAAGCAGCATCACTGACTTTCAGCTTGTTTGTGTTGTGGATATATGACTGTCTGATAATTATCCATAAAATCCTCTGTAAGATTAAGGTCGACTATTGAACGGCGTATATTTTAAAGTAAAGGCTTTAAAACCAAGTAAACGCTGAAAGTACAAACATCACTAATGTCACATAACTTTGCCGACATGTGGCCAACAGTAATATTTTAAGTCTCATTATTAAACATTTGCATTATTCTTGCGTTGACCGGCAAAAGTGCACAAAGAATAGCACTCGGGTGGGAGTGTACTTTGTGGGTGGGTGGTTGTGTTTAAGTAGTGTGTTTTTAAACCTTGTGATCCACAAAACCGACATAACGTAAAAGAAGAACTGATTTTGCGTTACAGGTCGTAGGCTGGAGCAGAGCTTGCAATCAGACGCGAGTCATTTGCAGTTTTGGAATGCATCGGTGGGAACATCGCCTGCCATGATAGCAGCAACACGTGAGCGCGTTGGCATGGGGCAAGGTGCCCACAAGCAGCACCCGCTGCTTGTTGAGAAAGAGCGATACGTGCTTTCACGTCAAAAGTTGTCCATAAATAGTTCCTCCAATAACACCAGAAAAGAGTCAACCAGATTTGTCTCTAGTCATTTGTTAGATAAAATTGCGAAGGGCTCTGAAAACTCGCATAAAATATAGTGAAAAGTCCTAAGGTGGGCAACACTAGGCACGCTGGCGTGCTCACTACAACAAATGCTGAGCGTAACAAAGTCATGTGCGGACACATTTTAACCGCCCAAACAGCCAAGAACGCGCGGTTGGCAATACTTGTGGCAAGACAGTGGGGGGGTGGGGTGTGTCGTGGCAAACACACAACCTCGTCAAACAACTCAGATGAAATCATATCACAGAATAAAATGAGCTTAGTTGCGGCAAAATGAAGAGGAGGAGAGGGAGCGGTGCATGCTAGGGAGAGACAGACGATCTAACGGAGTCCTTGAGTGAGGCAGGAAGGCAAAATGCTCAATAGCAAACAACTTCAGTTTTTTATTTCTATATAGGATTCGGCTCATTAAGCTAAGAACAAGTAGTCTGATGTACTGTAATCATTGTGAAGCGAGATTGTTATATTAGGATTACAGGTATACAATGCAATTCTATATGTATTAGGTGAAAGTACAATGAAACATTAGGTTTTTGTACAGAAGTATCGGTAATCGGATCAGTAGGGCCGATACGCACCCTGGATTTTACTTGGTACGGATCTGAAAGGAAATCAGTGTATCGCACATCACTACCAAATGTCCCCAGCCGTTTACTTCGCGGCGCTACCCGACGCATGCTGAAGGACGCCAACCCACGTAGATCCCGCGAAGGCGGGTCCTCGGAGGAGGATGCGCCGGGGCGGTGTCCCAATTCAGGGTCTGTCAGCCTAAAGGCCGTCATTTTAAGGCCGAGTACCGGCACAGCGAGGGCAGACGAGGCTGTCCCAATTCAAAGGCTGCTCGAATGCGGAACGCAAATGCATCCTTGGTCAGTTCCTGAATTTTAAGGATGTGGGCATTGGACACGTCATGGCCCAACATATCCCAGAATTCATAAGCGCAGCAGTGGTGTGGATAATTTTGCCCCAAAAAAAACAAAACGGTTGGAAGCAGAAACGGCCAAGAGTAAGCTCTGAAAAGTAGGGGGAGTACTGAAATATTATGTAACTTATTTATT
>NW_024387288.1:905291-921443 GCF_900408965.1 Simochromis diagramma | reverse complement strand
CCTTCAAACAGGAAGTTATTTCCCCATAAGCAGCCCTGGATTAGTAAATCTCTCCAACATGTTCTCAGGCAGAAAAGCTGTCTTGTTATGAGGAGAGGAGAAAAAGATGAGGCACAGAAACTTGTTGAAAGAGAGATAAAAGGCTAAATCAGGTGTAAAAGTAAAGCAGAGGATGAGTTGAATATAAGGACACTCAGGCTGGCTTGGAAAGGAATGAAGTCCATGGTGGGGATGCAGGACAAGGAGCAAGATGAATGTGATGCTGAATCAGCAGAAGACTTGGACTCATTTGATTCCAGCTTTGATATCATTGATTTCAATGAGGCTTTGTGTTGTAGCAAAGGGCTGGTAGCTCTGAGAGTCCCACTGATGAGGTGTTGTTGTGGAAATCTCTTAGTGGGACCAAAGAGAGAAAAAAGCCTGGTCCTGATGCTGTGGGAGGAGATGATTGAAGTGTGCTGTGAGGAACTGACTGGGCGTTTTCACACATTTTCAGTCCTCCTTGGAACAACAGGAAGTTCCCAGCATATGGAAACAAAGGTTAAGTGTCCTATGGCACTCAGTGATGATGGTGCTGTGCCCCACCACCTTCCACCTCTTTGTAAAGGAAATAACTGTAATCTGACTTCAAATGGAACTAAGACTTCTCCACTAGTGGCGTGTCTGATGGAGAAAGTGTTAGTGGACTGGCCTGGAGTCAGAAACAGGAAGATGCAGGATTTGGGCTGAAATGGGGAAAAGTGGTTGCACTAGTGCCTTAAAGCAAGAAGGTTGTAGGTTGAAGCTTTTTGGCCTTTCTGTGGAGGTTTGATGTTCTCCCACAGTCCAATGAAATGCTGCTTAGGTTCATTGGTGCTTCAAACTTGGCTGTAGGTGTGGATGTGGAGAGGTGCTTCTCTGTCTCTCTCTGTCCCTGTGATGGACTGCTCACCTGTGCAGGTGGACCCCGCTCTTGCCCTATGACAGCTAGGGCACAGGCTGCGCCCTGTGAGCCTAGCTGAATAAACAGTTAGCAAAAATGATCCATAGTGGCCTGAAATCCCCCAGTTAGCAGTTTGGTAGATAGCTATGACATGCTAATCCCATCCAGCAGCTGTATTCTACTCCTCCCCCTTTGTGAGTGTGGACGCTTCATCTCTTTGCTCTCTAAATGCTTTGCTTCTTTTATTGATTTTTACCGTTTTATTCTGATTTTTTCCCTTTTTTCCATATGAGCTTACCTGCGTAGTTCTGGACATATAGATCATTAGGACTAAAGTGTTCTTAACAGAAACGCAACATTTTTATATTACCTTATCCTCAGCGCTCCGTGTGTCTGTGGCCTAGACACAGCTGAAGCCTGATACAGCGTCTGTGCACCGAGCCGCCTCGATAGCCTAGAAAGGTGCTAACGCCTGGCTAACTAGCAACAGATGCCTCCCCTCTCCACAGATGACTACCACAGCCTCCTGCAGAAGATTGCAGTACTGGAGACAAAAATTCATCGCTTAGAAGTAAACGTGGAGGTAAATGGACTGTGTGGAAATGAAACAACCTTGCCTTTGACTCAAAAACATGGCGATGAGCAAGCTAGCACACAGCTAGGAGCACAGATAACATGACCAAGAAAGTAGACTTTGTGCACTATTAAATCCTCAAGCGATAATCCCCCCTTGGACTGTCTTGGTGCAAACCAAGACATAAATCATGTCTCCTGGAAGGGGGAGGACGTACCAAGGCAGGGCACAGCGAGCTGAAATCTCTGAAACCGACTGGCCTTCACTTCCTACGAGACAGGAAGCTTTCTACCCCTGTATACGAGAGGAAACAGGACTGGACAACCTGTGAATAGGAAGGTTACAACAAACCTTCAAACAACTGAATGTGAAACTGCAGAACAGATCTGCTCCACTATCAAAGGACCCTGGATCTATATCGCGACAACCATCCATCTAAAAGTAGCGAAGTAAGGCCTGAAAATCCACGGGGGAAGCTAAAGGCTGGCCTGAAACGCTGATGTGGGTGACTCTGCCGTAAAGGATGTCAAAGCATGTGCGGTAAGACCTAAAGTCCTCTGCTTTCTAACGATATGGTCAACATCCTGAGGAGAGAATTCTTCAAATGCAGATGAATATCCAACTGTGACAACATTGTCCTGCATACCGGGTCACGTGTGTCCAACAAACAATCGGAGGTTCTGAACGGGACTTTATTGGTTATTACACTGTAAATCTCTGAATGCCGCTTGTGTTTAATCCAAGTTGGGCCCTGCTTCCTGTTGGCTTCAGCTGTTTGGAGTTTCCATTTTCTAAACTTCTACATTCTGAACCTTCTTCAGCTCTGAACAGATGATGAAACACTGAATGATTTCAAGCACTTTGTCTAATAAACTTACATCTTTCATTCTTTATACAGATTGGAGAGCTGTGGTTTGTCAGAGATCAGCTGTGATTATCTGGCAGCAGCACTGAAGTCCAACCCCTCCCATCTGAGAGAGCTGGACCTGAGATACAACAACGACCTGCAGGATTCAGATGTGAAGCAGCTGTCTGATCTTCAGCAGAGTCCAGACTACAGACTGGAGACTCTGGTGTAAGTAGAGTGATGGAGTGAGTGGGTGGTGCTGTCAGCAGTATTGTACTAAACACAGTCAGTATGAAACAAAGATCCAGTGTTTCCTGTAAAGCTGCAGCTTCTCAGTGAAGCTGTGAGAGGAGAACGGTGACAGGCTTCAGGATTGGACACAAACACTTCCTGTTTCTCACCTTTATGGTCACCATAGTAACGGCTGACACGCTCTGATCAAACGCTGTCAACAGCCAATCAGCTCTCTGAACAAAGCAGCACGCAGACCAATGGCTGCATTCATTTCCAAGTTTAAAGCAGTGAAGAACACAGTCTGTAGGTGAGGAAGAATTTAGTGAGAGCAGATGTTTGGATGGAATTCCTCCAGTTAACAGCTGGAACCGTCCATCTGGATTGTTGGGCTTGTTGTTGGGGTTCCTACAGAGCTCAGAGTGAACACACCAAGGTTCTTCTAATGAATGAAAGTCCAAACTCAAACTAGGAGGGAAAAACATCTTCATCAACTTCAATAAAAATCCAAAGATTAGAGAAAGTGAAGCAACAATGAGTCCTAGTACAGTCCCAGCACTGACGTCCCTGCTGCTCTTTATACTGGATGTGCTGCATCACTGACTGACAGCTGATGAAGAGTCTCTGGAAACACTCGTTTATCTCCTCTGCTCTTCCTCCTTCTCTCTGCAGGTGGTGATGATGGTAAACAGGACGGTGTGTGTGCTGAGAGAGGAGCAGCTGTGTCCTGATGATCCAGAGAGGTTGAAGCAGCAGCAGCTTGTGTGTAGAGACGCTCTGACTGGGCCATGTTACTGGGAGGTGGAGAGGAGAGCTTCATCCAGCAGTGACTGACAGAGGAATGAAGTGCAGATGACTGTCAGTGCTGCAGAGTGAACTGCTCTGAGAACAGCTCCACTGTCAGACACAATGTAGAGTCCAGCATCAGCCCTGTGTGTCCCTCTGGATCTGACAGAGGATCATCAGTGTATCTGGACTGCTCTGCTGCTGCTCTGTCCTTCTACAGTCTCTGCACAGTCTCTGTCTCACTCTGCAAAGATTTTACAACTTGTGTAATTACAGAACATTAATATTATGTTCAAACATGTGATCTTCTCTTTATTTCTGAATCTTTACCAAATAAAGAAAAACCAAACTAACAAACAGAAGCTGTCGTGTCCTTTTTCACCACATCTGTGAATCTTTTCTGTTTTCCTCTTTTCCTCCTTCCTGCAGCTCCACCTTCATCATTCTGTGTCCAGTATATGTGAACACGTCCAAAGCATCTGAGCCTCATGTTGCCCGTTTGTGTGAGTTACGCCTGTCGTTGTGTTGTGGTGTATAAATCAGGGGCAGGAGACATCGCTGGATCTCTGAGTTCTTTACGGCCAATTTCTGCAACATCTGCAACATCTAGAAATGCAAACCTGTGAGCTGTGTGTGTTGTGCGTCTGCTCGGCCACCTCTCCTCCGGCCATGCTGGAAGCAGCTGTGTTTGACAGTTTTATCCACTCGACAATAATCGAACAAATTAAATGTTCAAAAATATCAACTTAAGCACTTCAAAGTCAACAAAAAGCTTAAAACAATTAAATAATATTTCAGTGAAAAAACAACAGCTCATAAGAACGATACACAAAATAATACAGAAACCAACAAACACAACTTATTAACCAGGATCCATGTTTTTGTCACAAACACTGAATCAGCTGATTCTCTCTTTATGTCTCTGAGTTTTGTGATTATAGTTCTGGTTTCTGTGTCTTCACTGTGTCCCACGTCTCCTTACTTTGGACTCTGTGTTTCCTGTTTTACTTTGACAGTCCCGTGTCACTGTTTCCTGTCTCGTGTGTGTAATTGGTCCCAGCTGTGTCTCCCTCCTGTCTCCCGTTCCCTGATTACTAAACTGCGTCCACGCCGCCGGCGCTCCTCTCCACAGCTGGATTTCAGAGCATCCAGCTGTGGTGAGTGATGGAGACACTTTCTCTGCTCCCTCAGTGATCAGGACAGTTTATTGAACATCAGAGGACATAAAGGACTGTTTTTCACCTGCCCGTTCTGAAGCTGGACATTAAAGACTGCTGGCTTCAAGGACATTAATCCCAGTGTCAGCCAGCCAATAACAGCCTGTGTTTTTCAGCTCTTTAGGAGTCAGAAATGAGAAAGACAGACTGCTAACCTCTCCCTGCAGGAAATAAGCTCCGCCTCTTCCTTTCCTGTATATGAGTGATTCTGACATGAGACACAATGAGTTTCCTGTTTATTGTGACTTAAAGCGAGCAGCAAAGGAAAACTCAGTTTCTGCTTCCAAGCTCATTGTGAGAGGACACATTGTGTTCCTGCAAGTGCTGCTTTTGTCTGCATCCCTGAGTTTAGTGAGCTGCCTGCAAGGACGTGTGAAACCCACTGTGTTAAGGCTGCATCTCCCAGATGTTCCCACCTTTCCAGCACAGACGATAAATGTTCCCACAAAGGCTCAAAGACTGTTTTACTTTCTGAGTGTTGGCCTCAAGAGATTGCTCAGTGAGCACCTGAGTGTTTCTGGGACATCGGACACTAACTGGAACTTCAAGTCTGGTTCTGAAGCTGCACATTCAAAGACTGTTTCTGGTTGTAGAGACCTGGCTGTTCCAGGGATTGTAACCTCCCCAGGGCCTCCCCAGAGGCTGAGCTGCTGACCTCAGCTGACTCTGGAGCCTTGAAGGTAACTAAGTTTGCACCGCTCGGGTGAGTCAGCTGCAACAGCCTCCACAGAGAGCTCACGCAAGCTTACCCAGCCTGCTGAGGATTTTATGCTGCTGCAGCCCAAAAGGCATCCTGAGCTGGCTGACAGCCACCCACAGCTTCAGCTGCCTCAGCCAGGGGTCTCCACACCTGCTGGCCCTGCATCTGCTCCGACTGGGGGCTCCGGAGAGCCGCGCCAGCCATCCATCTCTGCTGGGGCTCCTGTTTGAGAATGTAGGAGTGTAAACTTCAAATATCTGCTCGGTTTATCAAGATATCACATATTTGCAAAAGTGCTCCGACGTTTTTGGAGACGTCTGTTACCCACCAGCTCGATAGCTGACCGGGGCGAGAACAGCCAACTCTCAGCACATCGTTTCAAACCCCCGCCGTCTTTGGCTGCTATTATATATCAACACTTCACCAAGTTCTTTGGATTCCTCAGAGGCATCCGATGGAAGACAAAACACTGCTCAATAGATCATTCAACACTTAATTTTCTTACACAATTACTCCTAGAAAGGAGATGCGTCCGGTGCCGTGGAGCTCCAAATGGTGGTGCGCCCCTGACAGTTTCATTACAGAAGCTCTGTCATTCTAGTCTAAAGAACAGTGTCTCAGTAACTTTCCACTAGAAGATGCTCGCCTGTTATCTACTTTTTCCCAGGCAAGCATGAGCGAGAGTCTACAGCCGTCTACCCCCCAAGGACACATGGTCTAATGCCTTTATTTTCAGGGCTGTGTCCACTTAACACTACACTATATGGTTATATGGCATTTTAGTTAATATCAAGCATAGAATTGAAGCACTTCAAATAATTCCATCCCAACACTACTCAGCTTAAACATGATATATGAGTTACTCAGATAACGTAAAAATGTTGTTGTTTGGCTTTTTTCAGTGTTTCATTTGTTCCTGAGTAAATCGGTTTGGCTGAGATTAGAGTTATAATTTTCACACAGCTGAATAAACATCAAACTGATTAAACAGAAGTGTGAGACGGTCGAGAGTTTACTCCAGTGTCCTGTTATACTTTAGATAGTGTTAGAATTCTCCCAATTCTTTGATCTTTGGGCTGAAGGAAGGACAGTACTCGGTGTATAAATGCTCAATCAACAATTACTTTATTACATACAATTCAACACTTTATGAGCATAAACCATCCGGATGGGGAGACATGCATGAAGAGGGTCACAGCAAAATCTCTAAATGGTGGTGGGTGACTCAAACTCTTATAGCCTCTGATGGCCCCCACCTATAAAAACCTAAACATTCACATACTTTCTAACTCTCAGTGAGCCTGAGTTATTGCCTTGGCTCCCTGTTTTTCTGCTTCCAACAAAGGTGGGGGTGAAGCTCCTGTGAAATGTGCTCTGTCCGCTCTACTATCAGAAAAGCAAGGCCCTGACTCTCTGCACACAATATTCTCTTCATAACTCAGCAGTATGGAATGTCATGAAACAGTGTAACTCACTCACAGTAAATCTAATGTAATACAAATCAGTTTAACAAATGTAATAGTTTCACCTTCTTCTAAGTCAGGAGAATGATGCAAACTAAAACTACATAATAATTTCACAGTCTTTAATTAGGGGTCTAACGTGGCATAAAATAATATAATAATCTCACAATTCCCCCTTTGATCTCTTTTTAAAGAGATGTCTGAGGACAGGTGGTTCTTCCTCAGAGTCCTCAAGAAGAAGAGGCGCTGGTGAGCCTTCTTGACCAGCTTGGAGCAGTTGGTCGTCCAGGTGAGATCCTCGGAGATGTGGACTCCCAGGAACTTGAAGCTGCTCACACGCTCCACAGCCGTCCCCTTAATGTGGATGGGTGGATGTGGGTCAGCATTCCTCCTGTAGTCCACGATGAGCTCCTTGGTCTTCTCGGTGTTAAGCAGCAGGTTGTTTGTGTCGCACCACTCAGCCAGACGACCCACCTCCTCCCTGTAGGCGGCCTCATCGTTGTCACTGATGAGGCCAATCACCGTGGTGTCATCTGCAAACTTAATGATGGTGTTGGAACCATCAGCAGGTCTGCAGTCGTGGGTGAAGAGGGAGTAGAGGAAAGGGCTCATCACACAGCCTTGTGGTACACCGGTGTTCATTGTGACTGTAGATGAGCAGCGGTTATCCAGCCGGACATGTTGGGGGCGGTTGGTCAGGAAGTCCAGTAACCATTTGCAGATGAGGGAACTGATGCCCAGGTCTGTCAGTGTCCTGATGAGTTGTGAGGGGTGGATTGTATTGAATGCTGAACTGAAGTCTATAAACAGCATTCTGGCGTAGGTGTTGTTGTTGTCCAGGTGTGAGAGGACAGAGTGCAGTGCGATGGAGACTGCATCCTCTGTGCTCCTGTTCTGGCGGTATGCGAATTGGTGGGGGTCCAGGGTGGGGGGGAGACAGGATTTGAAGTGTGCTAGGACCAGCTGCTCTAAGCACTTAGTGATGACGTGGCTCTGGAGGTCTTTTAGAAACCACACAGCTGGTTTTTGTTTATTTACTGAAGCCTCCACATCTTCATGAAACGTGTTTCAGACGTTCATCGATGAACCACAGCGACTTTAGGAAACATTTAGTTTGTATAACAAACACTGTGGACTGACTCCAGTTTATCCTCTTTGTTGTTGCCATGTTGGTGTTTTGAGCCATAAAGGATCATATTCAGGAGCATCTGGAGACATTAATGGGTCTGATGCTTTATCTCTGTCATGTGTCGGCCATTTGGTCTGACTGAGCAAAGAAAGGAATCAAATATAGTGTTGTAGGGATGATTGCTCTGTAAAATGTTTGCATACCCAACCAGCAGTTTGGCTTGTTTGTAACAGCATGAATATAATCCATTGTTTCAGTATTGTTTGGTTTTAATTCACATGTGCTCACCTTGAGCACCTGGGCCTGTATTTTATTGGTTTTGTGCCATTTATGGTCAGAATCTTTAGCGCATTACTAACAGCGTTACTTTTTTCAGTAACTAGTAATCTAACTAATTACTAATTCTATCGTTACATCGTTACTGTTACTATGTGGTGCAGGCTGTGGTGGCAGATTTTTTTCCCCAAGTATTAATCATATGTTTGAATCATATCGCCTTAGTAACAGGTGATAGTTGTGTGCATGTGCACTACAAATGGGCCTTAAGCTATGTCACACACACTGACACAGTGGGGCCATTGTTAGTTCATGGGAGACGTTAAACAGTTACTGAGACTCCTGTTTATCAGGGATGTAAATCCTTAGGTGATGGCCAGGCAGAAAACAAGGTCATAATTCTCTCTGTGAGGGAGGAGGTTTTAAGGATGGAGCTGATGGTGTCGCCCCCTGTGAGAGGGGCCAACATGGAAGAGTTTGTGGAAGGTTCTTTGTCTGTGTCTCTGTATATAAACATGTGAGGGCGGCGGCCACGATTCAGAGATGGTCCTAGTGTTCTGGCTGGGATGCTTCTCTCCACATTGCAATGTGTTTATTAAACCCACTTCAAATCACGCTCAGTGGGTGTGTTGCAGGTTATTGTTAAGATTTTCCACAACAGGGCGCATTGCTATTTTTCAGCACACAGATGGTTGAAGCTTAGTGGGAACTAGGGGGGTGGAACAATTGCACAAGTGCTGCTGATTGGCTGAGAAGGAATAAAGTAGTCATGGTAAACCAATCACACGACCAATTTAGGATGACATAGCAACAAGATGCTATATACCAGTTTTTAAACTGTGTTGATACGTAAACCCAGAGTCATGATTAAAAAAATACATGATGTGTTTTTTCCTGAATGCTATCGTCATGGTTACTGTCTAAGGACAGCGCTAGGAAGCACTCTCTGCTTACAACAAAAAACACCAACACCCCTTTACTATTGGTGGAAAAATGTTTTAGGAGTTACGGCGGTGAGTGAGAGAGAGGGGTGAGATGTGAGAGATTTGTGACGATTAGCCTGTTTGGAGTGTGTAGTTAGTGTGTAGTTAGTGTGTAGTGTAGCTGATAGTTGTGTTGTGTGTGTCAGCACAATCAGGCAACTGCTGAATGCCACATTTTTGCTACCAAAGGCAGATCACAGTGTAAACACTGTCTCCAGGTGGAAACAGGAGCAGTGACACACCTGCTGCTGTCAGGCCTGCAGGTATCAGGCTGTGATGGTCTCATTTATCTTAGAGTGGACAGAAACTGGTTTTTGGACTGGAACAAATAATTTGTGTAGCACCTTATTTGATGCAGAACATTTTTAGGTAAATAGCTATTAATAACTTTGTTGTTTGCAAAATTTGTGCATAGGTTTTTAAAATTTACTATTTCTATTTCCATTTAAGTTATGAAAATGATTCATTTAACGTGTTTGTGGTTGTTACAGTAAAAAATATAACTTATAACTAACTACGCGGATGTTTTCTGTCTGATTTTAGATCAATTGTGTTAATACAGTTTGTCAAAATGAAAACATTTTTAAAGGTGAAATATAGAGGTCAAATCAAAAGTAGTCAAAAACGTCCAATAACACCCTGGACCCCAGAGGGTTAAACTTTTTTTTAAAAGTAACACAATAGTTACTTTTCCTGGTAATTAGTTACTTTTATAATATTGTAAGTCAGTTACTAACTCAGTTATTTTTTTGAAGAAGTAACTAGTAACTATAACTAATTACTTTTCCAAAGTAACTTGCCCAACACTGCTTTTATACCAATCAATCAATCAATCAAGGCTTTTTTCGCCACGTGCAGGTTGCCCTGCAGTGAAATGGGACCCCCCCCCTCCGACCATACATACACAACACAGAGATCACATGGGGATACAGGTCGGACATCGGTAGCGTTACAGAAAAACACTGAAATATACACTACAATGGGAAAGTACAAGAGGAAAAAAGAGACCTCTACTCATGCCGGGCTCCTGGGAGGACAGCATGAGAACAGGAAACAAAAAAACTCCTCTGCACAAAGAAGCACATAAATGTCCACAGCACAACATTATGGAACACGTGACCAGCCACAGGGTCGGGTGGGGGGTGAGGAGTAATCCGAAGCAAACACAGCAGCCATCCTGCCCAGCGCTACCATCCAGCGCGGGCTCAGACCCGCCGTGTTCCCCAGGAGGCAACAAGCATCGAAGGCGTTTGGAAAGGGAGGGGGATGAGTGTGTGCATATCAGTGTATATGTATGTGTGTGTGTGTGTGTGTGTGTCAGTGTCCTTCGCCCTGCCAGGCTAAGTAAACAGTCTTCCAGCCAACCCAGGTGGCCTTGCATGGAATGGGAAGAACAGATTCAACACAGTCATTATCAGGGTGTTGTTGTTCAGCTCCAGCCTTGAGACCGCAGCTGGCGCCGAGAGGGTATCCACATGAAGTGATGGAGCTTTTTCCTTTAGTGCGAACAGCTCATATGAATTTCAAAGCAGTTCTACAGTCCAACACTGGTCTCTCAATCTCCCGTTGGAGAGCCGCGAGCTTCGCCATACTTGCGTTCTGTGATGTTGTCATTCTTGTGTTCAAAGAGCCGATTCTGAGAAGTCACGGCAGTGTGCCTCCCCGAGATGTCATCCAGTCTGCAGTCAGAGATCTTATTCTGAGTATTCACAGCAGCCGTAGCCTCTCCAAGATCTTATCCGTGCTGCACTCAATGAGCCTATTTTGAGAAACTCACGCCTCTCCCATCGTTCCAATCCCAGCGGGCAGGCTTGTGGGGGTTTGAACAGCCGGTTCCGCTTCCTTAATTGTTCAATAAGTCAGGGCCAAGCCAGCTCCGATCAGCCAGAACCATGGTTCCAAATAGGTAGATATCTTCAGCACTCAGGCTCACCCGAGCCCAGACTTCTTGTTGAGAAAGGGGTGTCAATTGCATTCAGAGACCAGTTGATCCAATCCATAATTCCTCTTTTAGGTTTTAGAGAACAGACAGTGAGAGAGTGTTCCAGGGAAAAGTAATACACGAGACAAGACAAGGACACAAGAAGCTAAGCAGGGAAGATAAGGGAGAGGAGAAAAGTGCGACCGCCTTCGCTGAGAGCCTAAGAAGAAGAGCTGTGTGTCTGTTACCAGCTGTAACAGACACACAGCATGTCCAGCTTTTGTCCCGTCACTCAACAGAGTATGTTGGGGATCATCCAGATGTTTTCTGGCTAAACGGAGACGTTGAAGCTCTTTTTGCTCAGCAATGGTTTTCACCATACAGGCGTTTCTTGCTCGGACTCTTTGTTATGGTGAAGCCATGAACTCTGACCATAACATGTCCTGCAGCAGGTCTTTGGATGCTGTTCTGGGGTCATTTGTGACCTCCTGAATGAATATTTCTGGTCGGACGGTCACTCCTGGGCAGGTTCACCACTGCTCTGTGTGTTCTCCACTTGTGGAAATGTCTCTCTCTGTGGGTCACTGCAGTCTTTAGAAACTGTTTACTTGTTTTATCTTTGTCTAATATTATAATGTGTTTGATCTGAGGACATACATCATGAGGAGGACGTACATCGTGAGGAGGCGTACAGCGTGAGGAGGCCGTACAGCGTGAGGAGGACGTACATCGTGAGGAGGCGTACAACGTGAGGAGGCGTGCAGCGTGAGGAAGCATACAGCGTGAGGAGATGTACATCGTGAGGAGGCCGTACAGCGTGAGGAAGCATACATCGTGAGGAGGACGTACATCGTGAGGAGACGTACAGCGTGAGGAGGCCGTACAGCGTGAGGAGGACGTACATCGTGAGGAGGCGTACAACGTGAGGAGGCGTACATCATGAGGAGAAGTACATCGTGAGGAGGCGTACAGCGTGAGGAGGCCGTACAGCGTGAGGAGGCGTGCAGCGTGAGGAGGCGTGCAGCGTGAGGAGGCGTGCAGCGTGAGGAGGCCGTACAGCGTGAGGAGGCCGTACAGCGTGTGGAGGCGTACAACGTGAGGAGGCGTGCAGCGTGAGGAGGCCGTACAGCGTGAGGAGGACGTACATCGTGAGGAGGAGTACAACGTGAGGAGGCGTGCAGCGTGAGGAGGCCGTACAGCGTGAGGAGGACGTACATCGTGAGGAGGCGTACAACGTGAGGAGGCTTGCAGCATGAGGACGCCGTACAGCGTGAGGAGGACGTACATCGTGAGGAGGCGTACAACGTGAGAAGGCGTGCAGCGTGAGGACGCCGTACAGCGTGAGGAGGCGTGCAGCGTGAGGAGGCGTACAACGTGAGGAGGCGTGCAGCGTGAGGACGCCGTACAGCGTGAGGAGGCGTGCAGCGTGAGGAGGCGTACAGCGTGAGGAGGCGTGCAGCGTGAGGAGGCGTACAGCGTGAGGAGGCCGTACAGCGTGAGGAGGCGTGCTGCGTGAGGAGGCCGTACAGCGTGAGGAGGCCGTGCAGCGTGAGGAGGCGTACAGCGTGAGGAGGCGTGCAGCGTGTGGAGGCGTGCAGCGTGAGGAGGCCTGCTGCATGAGGAGGTGCAGTCAGCCTGGGGCTCGCTCGGGCCACTTCGGAGGTGGGGTGCCCCCGGCCTCTCGGCCTGGGGCTCGGTCACTCAGGCACGGCTGGCTGCCGGCGGAGCTCACGGGCGCGTCACTGCAACTCCCCCTGGCTTCTGCTCCGCGGCTGCTGAGTGAGCCCTCATCTGGGACTCTCCTCAGCTCTTTCTGGGACAGTGGCGCGGCTGCCCCTCTGTTGGTCTTCCTTGGTCTCTTGTGTTCTGAGGGCCTCTGGATGTCTGGAGTTTTGATCTCCTCCATACCTGCTTCATGCCCTGGAGGACGGGGCTGTGGCCCCCCACACCCTCTAGCAGATCATTACATGAAGGAACCTTTTAAAAAAACAAAAAACAAGCGCGTCCATGCTCACAGGTGTACACACGGGTGATCACACCCACAAACTACACCCTTTTTGGCTCCTACCTCAAAGCACACTGTGTTCTGTTGATCTTATGTGCTGCACAATAATGTTTAATATTTAGTATTTACTGTCATATTCCCATATATCATTGTGATGCTGTTTATTCTATTACTCTTGTTCTCTTCTGCTTGTTTTCTTTTTTCTTTCTCAACAGGTGATCCAGGTGATCGATATATGCATTTTTTTTTCTGCTCATTCTGTTGGTTTTTGTTTTTTGCCCTTCTCCCCCGTCCCTCTTCTCAGCTGTTTCTCTTTCCCTCTTTCTTTCTCCCAGTCAAGTCTGTCCCGTATTCAGTAAGTGAAAATAAAATAAACAATAAAAGGTGAATCAAATGGACCATTACGGCAAGGCTGGGATGGTCAATTTGGTAAAGTAAATCCGTTGGGCATCTTTCTTTGCCTTTAGACAATAATTCTGATGCAAAAGAGCCAAACGGGACAGGCAAAAGAGAGAAAAATAACAAAAGAAGACCAAGGAAGACCAACGAGGGGCAGCCGCGCCACTGTCCCAAAAGAGCTGAGGAGAGCCCCAGATGAGGGCTCACTCAGCAGCCGCGGAGCAGAAGCCAGGGGGGTTGCAGTGACGCGCCCGTGAGCTCCGCCGGCAGCCAGCGGGCCTGAGTGACCGAGCCCCAGCGAGAGGCCGGGGGCACCCCACCTCCGAAGTGGCCCGAGCGAGCCCCAGGCTGACTGCACCTCCTCAGCAGCAGGCCTCTCACTGCACGCTCAGCGCCTCCACAACGCTGCACGCCTCCTCAACGCTTGTAACGCCTCTCATGCGAGCATAGCCCACGCCACGCTGTAGGCCTCCTCATGCAGCACGCCTCCTCACGCTGTACGCCTCCTCACGCTGTGCGCCTCCACACGCTGTACGCCTCCTCACGCTGTGCGCCTCCACACGCTGTACGCTCCTCACCTGCACGCTCCTCACGTGTACGCCTCCTCACGCTGCAGCCACGCTCCTCATGCAGGCAGCCTCCCTCACCTGTACCGCCTCCGACCCCTCATGCGAGGCCTCCTCACGCTGTCGCCTCCCACGCAAGCACGCCTCCCTCACGCTGTACGGCCTCCTCACGCTGTACGCCTCCTCACGCTGCACGCCTCCTCACGCTGTACGCCTCCTCACGCTGCAAGCCTCCTCACGCTGCACACCTCCTCATGCAGCAGGCCTCCTCACGCTGCATGCCTCCTCACGCTGCACGCCTCCTCACGCTGTACGCCTCCTCACGCTGTACGCCTCCTCATGCTGCACTGTTAAAAAAAACATCTTAAAACAACGGTATATTCCGGCAGCTGGGGGCGCCAAAATACAGACCGTAAATAACAGAAAATAACTGTCGCATAAAAATACGGTTATTTCCAGTAAGAAAATATATGTTGGTGCGCGAATTGTACATGGGAATGTCGGCCTTTGCCAAGGCTTTTAGACATTAAATTAGGAACATTTTTACGTGATCAACAAGTGAAATTACCTATAAACACAGGTCACTGAATGTGGAAATATGAATCATAATACGTAAATGTACAGAAGATACAGTTAACAGTTGGTTTGAATAATAATTGATTGCATGCCCTGGGACAGACTGACAGAGGCGAGGCTGCCATATCGCACCATCGGCCCCTTTGGCTATCACCAGTAGGCGGAAAGTGAAGAGTCCTGATCACGGACACAACGACGGAGAGTGTCCGAGCCGGGGCGCAAACCGGCAACCTTCTGATCACAAGCGAACTGCCAACTCTTGAGCCACGAACGGCCTAACAGCAACGATAATAAGTACTTATGTGATGTAACACAAGCTTATAGGAATCATGTTATATACTTTTCCATAGCGCATTACATTTGAATTCAACAGTTCAATCTTTCAAATAACGGACAGATATTTGTGAAATCATGATACTTTGTGAATGTATGTTTAACAATCTAAAATATGCATATGTACAGACAGATACATTTAATAATCAATGACATTATGTTTTATTACATTACAGTGAGTTAACGTTAATTTACATTCAAAATGTGAAAGTCAAAGTCTATTTACGTAACTTTAATGATATTCTAGAAGAACAGAAACATTAACTGTAAAATGCAAGTAAAATAACCTTCATATTAGGGTTTTTTCCTACGCTCGCAGCCATACCTGCGACCTGTTGTTGTTAGTTCACATTCAGTGGCCGATGCTTAGCGTCATGTTTTTGTGTATATGAAGATTGCAATGCCTACCTCTACATTCTTTTTCAAAATATATTAGCACAGCGTGTCCGTGCAATGTTTTACAATTGTGGCATGCAGAAAACTTAACAAAGAAACTCACAGAGAGAGATGGAGCTTGTTACGTAACCCCAAGCTGGTAGGGGTAGCTCCTTATAAAACGGCGTGAGGATGCTACAATGTGCCTCAAGGTTCAACAACAGCACAACAAGAAGTCACTCATGGTACAGCACTCTCTCTAACGAAACAACAACTGTCAGTGACGCTGCACAACCACGGCGTAAACACAACATTCAAGATAACAGTTAAAAGTAAAGTAACCATAAGCAATAGAACAAGAACATCTAAACAGCAGCACATTTCCCAAAGGCATGGATGGGAGACATGCCTGGTGTATTTTTTACGATCTAAATATGCATATGTACAACAAAATAGAATTTAACAAACAAGAAATGTGTGTTTTAGTACATTTACAGTGATGTTATGTTATTTAACATATTGACGTGTCAGATCACAGTCTACTTAGGTAAATGTAATGATATTCTAGAAAAACAGTACACATCTGTAAACTACACAGTAAAGTACTTTGACATTACTATTTTTTGGAACAGTGTGCACGCCTCCACACGCTGTACGGCCTCCACACGTTGCACGCCTCCACACGCTGTACGGCCTCTTCATGCAGCACGCCTCCACACGCTGTACGGCCTCCACACGTTGCACGCCTCCACACGCTGTACGGCCTCAACACGCTGTACGGCCTCCTCACGCTGCACGCCTCCACACGCTGTACGGCCTCCTCATGCAGCACGCCTCCACACGCTGTAC
>NW_024387288.1:852747-905266 GCF_900408965.1 Simochromis diagramma | reverse complement strand
TAACGTCTTTTACACCCTATAAGGTGCGCTGAAAATCCTTAAATTTCTCATAAATCGTCCGTGCGCCTTAAGTGTGAATTCTGGGCTAACAGGACAGAACAGTGGCGCGGGGGTAGCAGGCTACAGGAACTAACAGGGGTCAGCAGGCTAAGGGAGCTACAAGACAGACAGTGGCTACAGGAACTAACAGGGCTAATAGGACAGAACAGGGGCTAAGAGGAGGTAACACCAGCACAAGCCCAGACAGAAACTATGGGGTGTCTAAATTCAGGGGCTACATCCTCGAGGCCGCATTTGTAGGCCGTTACGTAATCTGTCTGTAGCTGTCTGTGTGCTGGAGCAGATCTCAGTTAAATATTAATGGTTATATTATATTATTTTTACCTGGCAGTGTTAAACTCCGCCGCTTGTTGAACTTTCAGGTTTTCCTCCATCAGCTCCACCATACTGACCAATCAGCTCTCTGGGCTTTGACAGCGGTCAAAGGTCACATTTGCTGTAGGAATGGGCTGTCCCGGCTTAGAACAGACAAGTAACTAACAGACAGCACAGCTGGACAGATGTGCACAGAGGCACGTGACTCACAGCACTGCTGGAACCAGGTCAGAGGTCAGAGGTCAGCACACACACACACAGACAGGGTGGGTCTGAGGAGGTGTCCACGCGCCTCTGCTCCATTACTACGGGTCCACGTTGCTGACGGAGCGGCTTCATTCATCCGCGACGTGTCGTAGTAACGAGCGCGTGCACGACAGCAAAGCGCGCGCCAAATATCAAACATGGAAAAATGAATGATCTATTATTGATCCGCCACCGTGCACAAGCACACAATACAGGGCCGCCTGCATGCGCGCGTGCGCAGCGGCCAAGCCCCCCGAAATGCAGCCAAACACACCTGACCGTGAACGCATCACACCGGCAGACCGGGACTGCACCAGAACGCAGAGGATACACGCGCACGCGCGCGCACACACCACACACACACACACACACACACAGAGTCCGGCTCTGATCTGAAACAGTCCGTGAATAAAAACCCAGAAGAGGACACCGGGGACGAACTCCTGGGCGGTCCTCGGTCCAGCCTGAATCCTGCTCGCGCTCCTCGCCATGTGCTGCCGAGTCTTTCTCTCTCTCTCAGTCACACGCGCGCACACAGCTGTGCTTACCTGCACACAGAGTTCCCAGCACGAGCGCGCAGGTGAGCCAGGACAGCCACATGTTCTCCGGGTCCTCCAGGTTTAAAGGCAGAGTGTGTGTGTGTAATCCAGCGGGTCCTCGGAGGTCTCCTCGCGGTTCTTGAGCCGTGCAGGGCGGACAGCGGCGGCCCGGCCCGGTGGGCGTGGGGTAGGGGGGGTCAGTCTCGGTCCCGGACCAGCAGCAGCGCGTGCACAGCCCGCAGCCCCGCTCTCCTCTGCCTCTCTCTCTCCGTCCTCTCCGCTCTGGTCGGGCTGATGGGGACGGGCTGCAGGAGGCTGGTGAAGCTGCTGCAACCCCTACCCGCAGATCATACTTCCGCTTTCAAAATAAAAGCGTTTTCATATCTTAGTGAGGACGTCTAATTAACACAATGCTTTCCGAGCTGCTTACCCTAACCCTGAGTCTGACCGTAACTGTGACACTAAAACCACATTTTTAGTCTCGAAAATGTCTGTGGGGACGGGCTGTTGGTCCCCACGAGTATAGTAGCACGCCAATTTTCTGTCCTCACAAAGATATGTAAACGCACACACCCTCTTTCTCGTGCAGAGAGAGCTCCTGCAGGTCGGTGCTGCAGGCGTGTTCTTACTCTCACCAGTTTAGCTGCAGCTGCAGCGATGATGGCCTCCGGCCTCCCACAGAGGAAGCTGAGCCCGGAGGCCTCTGAGTCAGGACAGCGTGAACATTAACAACTACACGTGTGACACTGTTAAATCTCACAGAGCTGTCTGCGTCGTGAGACTCAGATCTGAGGAGGTGTCCTGCTCCGACCCCTGCTGTGACGTCACCTTCCTGGGTCTTCACTGACGATCACGCGACGAACGTACAGCAGGTTTGAGAGACTTTTATTTTGGTGGTCCTAACCGGACGTGGAGTCTTTGTCGCTGCGGAGTTGACAGGTTTGATGCAGCCAGGCTGAACTGAGGCCAAAATGGCTCCTAGAGAGAGAGAGAGAGAGAGAGCCCGGATGTGTGAGCACAAAGGAGGCTTGGCCTCCGTAAACACAGAGTCCACGCTGACAGTGGGGACCCCACAGAGGCATGATGGGTAACAGCCTGCTGTGAGTGTGTGCCTGCAAACAACAAAGGAGGCTCCACCGTTCTCTCCACCTCTGTGCTGCCTCTGCAGCCGCCTGCTCCACCTGCTCCACTCTGGACAGGACTGAAACAGCAGGGCGGCGACTCTGGAGCGCCGTGGTGAGCTCAGACTTCCTGTCATGTGACCTCTGCCCTGGGTCACGGAGCCGTCTCCCAGCACCAGACCTCTCAGAGGACCTCGTCTCTGTGATGTCACTGTCTCAGAGCTCGTGGTCGTGAGTGAGCGTAGACGAGCCGCTAAACGGGGACCCCCCCCCGAGACCGTACTGCGGCCTGTTACTCATCACAGCCGCAGACCAGCGTGAGCTGGAGGTCATCACTCAACTACAACCTCTTAGCTGCACCTTCGGGTTCAGCTGTGACATCAGGACTCGTACCCGATGCTCTCAGAGCAGCCCGACAAACGCCGTCTGCTCCACAGTGACCTCACGTCTCCCTGAGTGGGTAAAGATCCGGCCCGCCTCCACGGCCGGGACGCCCCTGGCTCCCACGACACACCTGCTTGTAGAAGCTCCTGCTGCTGCAGCGAGCTCACCTGTGGGCAGAAGGAGAAACGAGAAGAAGGAGAGAGAACGCTGCAAGCGTGCCACGGTCATCTGATGTTACAGCACATCATCATCAACACACCCACCCGAGGGGGCCGCACGCAAAAATGAATGCCTAACCCTTCCCCTAAACCTAACCATAACCTAATTGTAACCCTGACACTAAAACCACATTTTGAGGCCCTTTTGGTTTTAGTGTCAGGGTTACAAGGATAGCTAGACAGGAACACACACACACACACACACACACACACACACACACACACACACACACACACACCAACAACAACACACACACACACACACACACACAGAAACAAACAGGACTTTCAGTCCCAGTGTTGATCCCTCATGTCAACAGAGACGTTCACACTTCACAATAAAAGCTGAGGCGTCTGTCTGCAGAGACACAATAGAAAAATTAAAGTTTTCATCATTTTCCACATTTCATGAAGCCAAGTGCTGAAAGCCAGATCCTCCTGACACCTGCTGCTTCAGCTCCCAGTGATTTAAGGACTCGTGTGTGAGGCTCACAGGAAGTTTAAACCGGCGAGCTGTTTGTGGGCGTTTGTGAGACAGAAACCTCAGCTGTCAGAGTCAGCTCACACGCTAACACGTGCAGGCTCTGTGAACGCTGACGTGCTCACATGTAAACCAGGCTCAGAGCTGATCAAAGCTCGTTACGGACGAGCGTGTTAAAGCCACAGACCCTCAGCTGGTTTCTCCCTGTGCTGGGAGCCGGTCAGAGGTCGAGTGGTCACTACATCACGCACCGCAGTGCATTTAAAGAGCAGTACTTCCACTGCAGGAGGAGCTGTGTGGCTGCTCCTGCATGCAAAACTGCAAATACAAATCTCACTGGAGTTCCTAAGTTTACTGTTTACTGTCACGGACTGAAGGGACTCGCGATCCTGCCAAGACTGAAGGGTGCCCATGCCTGAAACACCAACAACAAACGAGGACCTCAGGTGTGTGGAGGGACGAACTCAGGTAGAGTCCCGTTTCTGCACAAAAACCAAACCACACACATACACAGAGGAGAGTTGCTGTAACTGCAGCAGGTTTCTGGCCCCTTTGTGACACATCTGCTTTAAACTGGATGAATCAGAGGTTAGTCCCAGGTGAGTGAAAGCAGGAGCACACCTGGCTGTGGAAGCCCTGTGACGTCCACATGAAACCAGGGTCTCTCTCTCTCCTCCTCCTTCATACTATGCTCGATTGCCCCGCCAGCTGCTTATTAACAGCTTTATGTAAAAGTGTATAGACAGCAGCTGGCCTTGTGACAGAGACAGAGCGAGGAGGAGGAGTCTCCTCCGTTTCCATCAAACTGTCAGAAATACTTCTGTAAACTTGTGAACAAAGCAAACTAAGATTAGAAACATGCTGACTGCGCCTCCTTTTTTTCTGGGGGCCTCTGGATGTCTGGAGTTTGATCTCCTCCATACCTGCTTCATGCCCTGGAGGACGGGGCTGTGGCCCCCCCACACCCTCTAGCAGATCATTACATGAAGGAACCTTTTAAAAACAAGCGCGTCGATGCTCACAGGTGTACACACGGGTGATCACACCCACAAACTACACCCTTTTTGGCTCCTACCTCAAAGCACACTGTGTTTCTGTTGATCTTATGTGCTGCACAATAATGTTTAATATTTAGTATTTACTGTCATATTCCCATATATCATTGTGATGCTGTTTATTCTATTACTCTTGTTCTCTTCTGCTTGTTTTCTTTTTTCTTTCTCAACAGGTGATCCAGGTGATCGATATATGCATTTTTTTTTTCTGCTCATTCTGTTGGTTTTTGTTTTTTGCCCTTCTCCCCCGTCCCTCTTCTCA
Organism: Simochromis diagramma; assembly: GCF_900408965.1. Classification (NCBI taxonomy): domain Eukaryota; kingdom Metazoa; phylum Chordata; class Actinopteri; order Cichliformes; family Cichlidae; genus Simochromis; species Simochromis diagramma. Next base: position 900,585 of record NW_024387288.1, on the reverse strand, counting down.
GCTGTTTCTCTTTCCCTCTTTCTTTCTCCCAGTCAAGTCTGTCCCGTATTCAGCAAGTGAAAATAAAATAAACAATAAAAGGTGAATCAAATGGACCATTACGGCAAGGCTGGGATGGTCAATTTGGTAAAGTAAATCCGTTGGGCATCTTTCTTTGCCTTTAGACAATAATTCTGATGCAAAAGAGCCAAACGGGACAGGCAAAAGAGAGAAAAATAAAAAAAAGGAGGCGCAGTCATGCATGTCTCTAATTTCAGTTTGCTTTGTTTCACAAGTTTATACGAAGTATTTCTGACAGTTTGATGGAAACGGAGGAGACTCCTCCTCCTCGCTCTGTCTCTGTCACAAGGCCAGCTGCTGTCCTATACACTTTTACATAAAGCTGTTATATAAGCAGCTGGCGGGGCAATCGAGCTATAGTATGAATGAGGAGGGAGAGAGAGACCCTGGTTTCATGGTGACGTCACAGGGCTTCCACAGCCAGGTGTGCTCCTGCTTTCACTCACCTGGGACTAACCTCTGATTCATCCAGTTTAAAGCAGATGTGTCACAAAGGGGCCAGAAACCTGCTGCAGTTACAGCAAACTCTCCTCTGTGTATGTGTGTGGTTTGGTTTTTGTGCAGAAAACGGGACTCTACCTGAGTTCGTCCCTCCACACACCTGAGGTCCTCGTTTGTTGTTGGTGTTTCAGGCATGGGCACCCTTCAGTCTTTGCAGGATCGCTGAGTCCTTTCAGTCCGTGACAGTAAACAGTAAACTTTAGGAACTCCATTGAGATTTGTATTTTTGCAGTTTTGCATGCAGGAGCAGCCACACAGCTCCTCCTGCAGTGAAAGTACTGCTCTTTAAATGCACTGCGGTGCGTGATGTAGTGACCACTCGACCTCTGACCGGCTCCCAGCACAGGGAGAAACCAGCTGAGGGTCTGTGGCTTTAACACGCTCGTCCGTAACGAGCTTTGATCAGCTCTGAGCCTGGTTTACATGTGAGCACGTCAGCGTTCACAGAGCCTGCACGTGTTAGCGTGTGAGCTGACTCTGACAGCTGAGGTTTCTGTCTCACAAACGCCACAGAAACAGCTCGCCGGTTTAAACTTCCTGCTGATGCCTCACACACGAGTCCTTAAATCACTGGGAGCTGAAGCAGCAGGTGTCAGGAGGATCTGGGCTTTCAGCACTTTGGCTTCATGAAATGTGGAAAATGATGAAAACTTTAATTTTTCTATTTGTGTCTCTGCAGACAGAGATCGCCTCAGCTTTTATTGTGAAAGTGTGAATGTCTCTGTGTGACATGAGGGATCAACACTGGGACTGAAAGTCCTGTTTGTTTCTGTGTGTGTGTGTGTGTGTGTGTGTGTGTGTGTGTGTGTGTGTGTGTGTGTGTGTGTGTGTGTGTGTGTGTGTGTGTGTGTGTGTGTTCCTGTCTAGCTATCCTTGTAACCCTGACACTAAAACCAAAAGGGCCTCAAAATGTGGTTTTAGTGTCAGGGTTACAATTAGGTTATGGTTAGGTTTAGGGGAAGGGTTAGGCATTCATTTTTGCGTGCGGCCCCCTCGTGGCGTGTGTTGATGATGATGTGCTGTAACATCAGATGACCGTGGCACGCTTGCAGCGTTCTCTCTCCTTCTTCTCGTTTCTCCTTCTGCCCACAGGTGAGCTCGCTGCAGCAGCAGGAGCTTCTACAAGCAGGTGTGTGCGTGGAGCTCAGGGGCGTCCCGGCCGTGGAGCGCTGGGCCGGATCTTTACCCACTCAGGGAGACGTGAGGTCACTGTGGAGCAGACGGCGTTTGTCGAGCTGCTCTGAGAGCATCAGGTACGAGTCCTGATGTCACAGCTGAACCCGAAGGTGCAGCTAAGAGGTTGTAGTTGAGTGATGACCTCCAGCTCACGCTGGTCTGCGGCTGTGATGAGTAACAGGCCGCAGTACGGTCTCGGGGTGGGGGTTCCCCGTTTAGCGGCTCGTCTACGCTCACTCACGACCACGAGCTCTGAGACAGTGACATCACAGAGACGAGGTCCTCTGAGAGGTCTGTGCTGGGAGACGGCTCCGTGACCCAGGGCAGAGGTCACATGACAGGAAGTCTGAGCTTACCACGGCGCTCACAGAGTCGCCGCCCTGCTGTTTCAGTCCTGTCCAGAGTGGAGCAGGTGGAGCAGGCGGCTGCAGAGGCAGCACAGAGGTGGACAGAACTGTGGAGCCTCCTTTGTTGTTTGCAGGCACACACTCACAGCAGGCTGTTACCCATCATGCCTCTGTGGGGTCCCCACTGTCAGCGTGGACTCTGTGTTTACGGAGGCCGAGCCTCCTTTGTGCTCACACATCCGGGCTCTCTCTCTCTCTCTCTCTCTCTCTCTAGGAGCCATTTTGGCCTCAGTTCAGCCTGGCTGCATCAAACCTGTCAACTCCGCAGCGACAAAGACTCCACGTCCGGTTAGGACCACCAAAATAAAAGTCTCTCAAACCTGCTGTACGTTCGTCGCGTGATCGTCAGTGAAGACCCAGGAAGGTGACGTCACAGCAGGGGTCGGAGCAGGACACTCCTCAGATCTGAGTCTCACGACGCAGACAGCTCTGTGAGATTTAACAGTGTCACACGTGTAGTTGTTAATGTTCACGCTGTCCTGACTCAGAGGCCTCCGGGCTCAGCTTCCTCTGTGGCAGGCCGGAGGCCATCATCGCTGCAGCTGCAGCTAAACTGGTGAGAGTAAGAACACGCCTGCCAGCACCGACCTGCAGGAGCTCTCTCTGCACGAGAAAGAGGGTGTGTGCGTTTACATATCTTTGTGAGGACAGAAAATTGGCGTGCTACTATACTCGTGGGGACCAACAGCCCGTCCCCACAGACATTTTCGAGACTAAAAATGTGGTTTTAGTGTCACAGTTACGGTCAGACTCAGGGTTAGGGTAAGCAGCTCGGAAAGCATTGTGTTAATTAGACGTCCTCACTAAGATATGAAAACGCTTTTATTTTGAAAGCGGAAGTATGATCTGCGGGTAGGGGTTGCAGCAGCTTCACCAGCCTCCTGCAGCCCGTCCCCATCAGCCCGACCAGAGCGGAGAGGACGGAGAGAGAGAGGCAGAGGAGAGCGGGGCTGCGGGCTGTGCACGCGCTGCTGCTGGTCCGGGACCGAGACTGACCCCCCCTACCCCCACACCCACCGGGCCGGGCCGCCGCTGTCCGCCCTGCACGGCTCAAGAACCGCGAGGAGACCTCCGAGGACCCGCTGGATTACACACACACACTCTGCCTTTAAACCTGGAGGACCCGGAGAACATGTGGCTGTCCTGGCTCACCTGCGCGCTCGTGCTGGGAACTCTGTGTGCAGGTAAGCACAGCTGTGTGCGCGCGTGTGACTGAGAGAGAGAGAAAGACTCGGCAGCACATGGCGAGGAGCGCGAGCAGGATTCAGGCTGGACCGAGGACCGCCCAGGAGTTCGTCCCCGGTGTCCTCGGTCTCTGGGTTTTTATTCACGGACTGTTTCAGATCAGAGCCGGACTCTGTGTGTGTGTGTGTGTGTGTGTGTGTGTGCGCGCGCGTGCGCGTGTATCCTCTGCTTTGTTTCTGGTGGCAGAGTCCCGGTCTGCCGGTGTGGTGCGTTCACGGTCAGGTGTGTTTGGCTGCATTTCGGGGGGCTTGGCCGCTGCGCACGCGCGCATGCAGGCGGCCCTGTATTGTGTGCTTGTGCACGGTGGCGGATCAATAATAGATCATTCATTTTTCCATGTTTGATATTTGGCGCGCGCTTTGCTGTCGTGCACGCGCTCGTTACTACGACACGTCGCGGATGAATGAAGCCGCTCCGTCAGCAACGTGGACCCGTAGTAATGGAGCAGAGGCGCGTGACACCTCCTCAGACCCACCTCTGTCTGTGTGTGTGTGTGCTGACCTCTGACCTCTGACCTGGTTCCAGCAGTGCTGTGAGTCACGTGCCTCTGTGCACATCTGTCCAGCTGTGCTGTCTGTTAGTTACTTGTCTGTTCTAAGCCGGGACAGCCCATTCCTACAGCAAATGTGACCTTTGACCGCTGTCAAAGCCCAGAGAGCTGATTGGTCAGTATGGTGGAGCTGATGGAGGAAAACCTGAAAGTTCAACAAGCAGGCGGAGTTTAACACTGCCAGGTAAAAATAATATAATATAACCATTAAATATATTTAACTGAGATCTGCTCCTTCAGCAACAGACAGCTACAGACAGATTACATAATCGGCCTACAAATGCGGCCTCAGGAGGATGTAGCCCCTGAATTTAGACACCCCCATAGTTTCTGTCTGGGCTTGTGCTGGTGTTACCTCCTCTTAGCCCCTGTTCTGTCCTATTAGCCCCTGTTAGTTCCTGCTAGCCACTGTTCTGTCTTGTTAGCTCCTCTTAGCCTCTGTTACCCCCTGTTAGTTCCTGTTAGCCCCTGCTAGCCACTGTTCTGTCCTGTTAGCCCAGAATTCATACTTAAGGCGCACGGACGATTTATGAGAAAATTTAAGGATTTTCAGCGCACCTTATAGTGTGTAAAATACGTTATACAGAAGAAAAGAATATATCGCGATACATCGCGGCACCCACGGTGTGGGACGGAGAGATTTCGCAGGTCTTTCCTCCCCACTGCTGTCAGACTCCATAATAAAGACTTTAACTGATCAAGCACACACATCCATACATATGCAATAATACTAAGTGCAATAATCCTTTCTGTCATCGTTGTATTTTTACTCAGTTGTATATAGTATTTGTATTTGTATTCTATTTTTATCTTATTGTATATTTATTTCATTTTATTCTACTGTACATAGTATTTTATTTTATTCTATTCTGTACAGTTGTGTACTGTATTTATTCTTATTGTATTCTAATTTTTGCCTCATAACTTTTGCACTGTCCACTTCCTGCTGTGACAAAACAAATTTCCCACGTGTGGGACTAATAAAGGTTATCTTATCTTATCTTATCTTATCTCTTTACCGCACATGCTTCAAATTATACCGTGATATGGATTTTACGGCATATCGCCCAGCGCTACTCTGAGGTGTGGCTGAGCTGCTCACACATGGCGCCGTTGCTTTTATGAGGTAAAGCATAAACTGCTCTGAGGAAATGCAGAGAACTGTGTTCACATCCATGCTGGGCTCAGGTCCGAGTCCAGTCCAGATGAGCCCACAGGCTAACACTTCCACAGACATGCAGGAAGCCTCGAGCTGCTGAGGCTGCACAGAGACACACACCTGATTCGGAGCGGAGCTGTGGAAAAGTGAGGACCCCCTTTTTCTGTTCCTACTGGGATCGACTCGGGGCGGTTCATCACGGTTTCCATGGTTTTCCATTGGGTTCCTGGTACCAGGTACATTCTTGGTTCCTGGTCACCCAGGGTTGCAAGTAATCCAAGCAGGTACTAAAATGTGACGTCACACTGCATGTCAGTGATTGGCTGGTCAGTAGCTGTGCTCGATCAGAGCGTCTTGTATACAAAAATCTGAACCGCCATTTTTTAAAACCGGTCAACGAGGGACATGTTTCCAACAACGCCGTGGTCCGCGCGTGTGACGAACAGTCACAGGCTGAGCAGCAGGTACAGCGTCGCCTCGACGTCCACCTTTGTTGTAGCGTTCGTATTAATTACGTCATGGCACGTGCAGACGCGTTACTATGACGATAAGCAATAGATATAGGAGATTCCCATGATGCACTGAGTGATTCTTCATCAGTCACCATGTGACATACACCTCTCTGCATCGAGTCATCAGTCATTATTCATCCATGGCTCTCTTCCACGGCGCGTCTTTGTCCCGTATTCCTCCCCTCAGATGGCCCCGCCCCTCCCTCAGCCTGGTGTTGCTGGAGGTTTCTTCCTGTTCAGAGGGAGTTCTTCCTTCCCGCTGTTGCAGAGTGCTCCGGGTAGGATCATCTGATTCACTGTGTTTACAATAAAAAGCACCGTTGCTGCTGCTTCCTGCAGGCCCTCAGGTAAGAAACCCAGAGGTTTATAACATGCAGGTAAATGGTCACATGACAACAACGGCGCCAACATACTGAGCATCCATGGCTCGGCCTCCCAGCACACAGAAATCCTTGATCTGAGAAAGCAGGTCGTCTATCAGAGCGGTGAAACATGGACGCTGCAATCAGAGCACAGAGTCACATGATCCAAGCAGCCATCTCAGCGTGTGAGAGCGCTGACTCAGCGCTGTGTTAGCGGCTCGTTAATCAGCACCATCGTTAACCCACAGACACGATCAGCTGACACTCACGTACCTGCTGATGAGCAACATCATCAAAATCCTCCCTGAAGAGCTCCGCCTTCCTGGATGCTCTGTTAGTACAGTGACCTCATTGGTCACATGGCATCATTAAAAACAGCACAGACATGTCCAGTTTTACGTTGATCTTGGTGATGGATAGCCTATCAGGTCTCAGAGGCGGAGCTTTAGGCTGGTGACAGCTGAGTCATACTAACATCTGCAAAGGGGCGGAGTTTCACCTCTGCATGGAAACCTTAAAAACGCCTCACGTTGCGTTTACTGTCTTCTCTTTTTCAGAATCAACTCAACTCAACTTTATTTATACAGCAGCACCAAATCACAGCCTCCAGCTGCTTTAGCGTAAAGACCCTGCGATAGGGGTGGGAAACCCCAACAGTCAGACGAGCCTATCAGCAGCTCGCTGCTCAGTGGGAAGGAAGAACTCCCTCTGAACAGGAAGAAGCCCGAGCTGAGGGACGGCTGTCGCTGGGATGGATCAGGTGTTCGTTCTCCTAAACCTGTGCAGACTGGCTCCTCCTCCTGCATCACCTCAGTGCGAGATGAGTTTAACCTTACACCCCCCTCCCCCTCCCCCAAGGTTCAGGCTCTGATGGCGTGCTGGTGTGTGAGGTCACAGCCTTCCATGGTTTCGCTGTCCTGGACCTGAGATGTCTGATGGGAGGACGGGAGGGTTAGAAAATGATTTTTTTGAACACTTTTGAAGTTGTTAAAGCAAATTAACTTAACTTTCATTTAATTTTAAGTTGTAAGAAGTTCTTTGGTTGATTTTTGTTTATAATTTTCCACGAAATAAACGACATATGATTTTTAAACAATGGAGTCAGAAGTGCGTTCTAAAACAAACCTCCCGTTGCCACCCACGGCCTTTTCTGGGACTTTTTTGGTGAACATAAAAGGCCGTGACATATATATACCATATGTTTAAATAAGCTCCAAAAACGAATGTTATTTTCAACCATACACAGTCTAAAGTTGCTCTTATTCAAATCAACCATTCAGTGTTTTTTCTACTCTGAATACAAAAGCGTCTGAATGAATTTCAGTGTTTTCTTTAAGCATCAGCTGCACACAGGTTTTACACCAGTGACAGCACTGTGAAGAGGTTATAACATGTGAAAGTAGTCGAACTGTGATGAGCTCGTGTTACAGAAACAGACCAGTGACTGGCGTGGAACCGTCACGCTGTTCATGTCATGTGCTTTGGTGGAGACGCTCACATGTGCAGCTTAAAACAGTTTTTGAGTTTTCAGCTGCTGACATGAATTCGTGGTGCTGGCAGGTGGGAGGGGCGATAAATGATGCATTTGCAGAGCGTGGGAGAAAAAAACTCCATGGTAACCTTGATGGTTACAATAAAGCCATTTTGACCATCGTACATGGAAAACCTGACGATACATTAAGTATATTAGATACATCGCCCACCCCGAGTCTGGCGGCTCCATCGGCTCTCTATGATGGACCCAGACCGCCAGTGGCTGCTTTTAAAGTCCGCGTTGACATGCACGCAGTCACAAAGAGCTGCCTCCTTTATTGCTGTAGGGTCGAGCTGGCACCAGCTCTGACGACCCGCCCGGTATCACCTGCACTTACTCCCACAGGTGTGATGAACACGCGTCTTTCTACTCGCACCTGCTACTGCTACTACGCCGATTGTTGTCAGGGTGATGTTGCGATGTTGTTGTCACTGCATAAATGGAACTAAACTGTTGCGGTAAGCAGAAAGTATGCAGCACTGCAGAGGTGGTGTTTGTGTGATTCTCTCGGTGACACTGAAAGCATGTGGTCAGTGTTGTCATCAGTTTATACTGAAACGCACAACATTTCTCAGCCACTTCGAGCCAAAAGGAACTGAAGGCTGAAAAACAGGACGAGAACCTGAGCGTCTGAGTTCAAGATTTAGGCCATCGTCACCCGTGTACACACCTCTGTTAGCGTTTGGAGTGCTTTTCCAAAAAACTGGCACCAAGTTGGAGACAGCTGCTGGAGGGAACGATACCGGGAACGATACCAGGAACGATACCGGGTGGTTTCAGTTTGTTTGTGAGCAGGTCCCTCACAGTAGAATTTGTGCTCCTTGTCTGTTGTACGAGTTGACTTGAGGCTCTGATTACTTCTTCAGTAGTTCGTCCTCTCGCAGCTTTAGTTGGATTTCCTGGTGTATCGACTAAATTTGAATTCAGTTTAATTCAAAGTACTTGATCCAGCATCAGGGATCGTTTTGAAAACCACATAAACATGATGTAAAAAGCTCCACAGAAGCTTCGTGTGTGTTTGAGGACGTGGTGAACGAGTCAGCTTCACTCCAGCTGTAGCTCCATCCTCTGCTTCTGTCTGATCTTTATGTGCTCGCAGTTTGTTCTGTGTCGATCGCTCGTCAGACCAGCGTCCATCTGTCCGCTCGCTCTCGTGGGAACGCCGTGCACATACGCTCATTGTCCTGGAGTCTGAACGATAGATGCAGGAAACACAGCTACATTAGCAGAGGTCAGAGAAAGCCTCGTAGCACCCGGCCCTGCTACAAGACATCAGTAAAGGCAGTCAGTGGTCAGGAGGAGGTGTGTCCTCACCTTGTTTGGGTCATTTAGGTCTGAAACTGTACTGAAGGGCAGGACGCCTAAATACAAGGTTCTTACCCAGCCGAGGCCTGGGCCGTCTGTGGGAACCAGTTACCCCAGTGTGTGTGTGTGTGTGTGTGTGTGTGTGATTAGTTCCCATGACTTTGCATCTTATATGCTGCCCTATCATCACACTAACATATGCACGCACATAATTGGTCTGCCAGATGCCCGTGTGTGTGTGTGTGTGTGCTGGTGCATATATGTGCTGGTTTGCATATGAGAGCGTGACCTCTGACCCCTGGTGTCTGGAGTTTACAAAGGCTCTAATAGCTGCTATGAGCTCACTTTGCATTAGAAAGCGGCGCGCTCACAGTCGAGCCATTCGCAGTTGGCTCACGTCTGCATGCGTGTCATCTGGAGACGCCGGAGGTCAGAGGTCACGCACTTTCACACGTATGCAGCACACAAATGTTAATGTGCACGACGGTGCAGCTGGAAGGCCAAGGGTTCGAGTCCGTGCCGCGCTCACACAGAACAATGCTGCAGCTGTCGCCGATCCCGCTTCGTGACGTGAGCATCGGCGTGCTCGCCGCAACATCTGTGCCGCTGTCACCGAGGTCATGAGAACGCAGCGAGGGTGGGCGGCGTTATCACCGCTCTGCTCTGTGACCATAAACCTGCTGTCACCTGACATCAGAGCGTTGTGTGTGTGTGTGTGTGTGTGTGTAAACGACTGAGCAGACATTAGGAGTCGATCCCCGAGTGTATCCAGCACAGATCCTGATGGTGCCGCTCACACTCCTGCTGTACGTGTCTGAAAGCTGCTGGGATGCTCCAGGGCCGGTTTGTACAAAGGAAATGTTCATGTTTTGTGTTCTTTGTGATATTATGATGAAATCAAGCTTGTAATAGGACGCCTGCTCCACCTCTGGCACACAGGGTCTCGTGCTGAAAGCTGAGGCGGCCTCTGACAGAACTCAAAGTCCTGGGTTTGACTAACAGTGGGAAACCCTGATGTTTGTGTTCAGGTCAAAGTTCAAATGTCAGCTTGATTTTATTAGATGTGATTTAGCTTCAGTACATGGAGAGCGACTGAAGGCAGCTCAGTGGTCGTTTCAAAGGTGTGTTTGTGTGAACTCGCTGCTCCAGTTTAACTGAAGAAGCCGTCTGAGTAAATGTCAGATGACACACAGTGACATCAGCACACAGGTCTCCATGGTAACCGAGGTCGACCTGCAGAATACTGATGATGGTTCAGTCGTAGTACTTTCCTGCAAACATTACTGCTAAAGTCCTGTGTGCACTCCCTGCTATTGCAGTATCCTCAGAGGTGCTGCTTTCTGTCCCATAATGCAGTGCGGCAGCTTTATTCCCGATCACCACAGTAACCACGCCTCTTTCCTCCCTGCAGCTCCTCTCTTTGTGAGCAGACTGTAGGATGTATGACATGAACACGTGAAGCTCCGCCTGCTGCTCCTCACGCTAACATTAAAACTCACAAACAGTCAGAGCTGCGTCAGCGTGAGCGGCTGAGCTGCACCTGCACTTTTAATGACATCATGCGACCAATAATAGGGCTGCTGTGAGGTCACTGTAGCAACAGAGTGCCCGAGAAGGTGGAGCTTCAGAAATTCTAGGATTTTGATTGGATGTTACTGATCAGCAGGTGTGTGTGTGTGTGTGTGTGTGTGTGTGTGTGTGTGTGTGTGTGTGTACTCCACCTGCTTGGTCACCTCGGGCTGTGAAACAACGGCTGAAACGCTGTGAAGGATTCAGAGTGGGTGGGGTCACGGTGGCTACGACCATCTTTTATTTACAGTGTGTTTAGGGCACACTGAGATTAAAGCTGTGACATCATGCAGCATCAGCAGGGTTACCACGGAGACTCCTCTGAAGATGCAGCTACAGTTTTGTTTTGTTGTCCCGTTTGGATCTTTAGCCGTCAGAATTGTTGTCTGAAGGCCAAGAAAGATGCCGAGTGGATCATCATGGTCTCGCCATATTGGTCCATTTGATTGACCTTTATTATAATTATGTATTTATTTTATTTTCAGTTGTTACAGATGGGACAGACATGACTAGGGGACAGGGCACAGAGACAGAAAGAGAGCGAGAGAGGAAAAAGAAAAGCAAACAAACAAAAAATAAAAGAAATTGATTGAAGGTTTAGGAAAGAGGAGCAGAGGAGATGGTTGCAGCGCTCAGCGGGACGGCCGCTGCGGTTTGTGGCTTCATGCTGTGAGTGCAGGAAGTGTTTGATTTATCCTCCAATCACAGCTAAGAACACGTGTTGATGGTGTGCTCTGGGCTTCCTCTCTGATCGAGCCCTGTGATAACGACGGAGCGCTGCCGTGATGTGTGTGCAGACGGTGTGAGGTGAAGCTTCCCTCTGCTCTCCTGCAGCCTTCGCTGTTTGCACATGGGCGGCCACCAGGCCAGCTCCGGGCTTCCGCTGGAGGCGCGGGCGACCGCCAGAGTGGACCCTTCCCTGTCGCTGGGCCGGGGCGTGGGGTGCCGATGGTCGGGGCTCGCCTGCTCGCGGATGGGGGTGAAGCAGGGCGATGGAGGTATGTGGCGGGGTGTGTTTGGTGGTGGTGATGTGTACGGCTGGCAGCGGGAGAGCTGCAGCGTTGCATGTACTGCAGTCGTCTGTGGTGTGAAGATACGAGATGTGCAGCACCTGGATGCCTGTGCTGGCATTTCTCCTGCGGTGTTGCTATCAGTGTGTGCAGAGTGGGAGAAGAGGGTTGCATTGACAATCCAACACAATGGGCAGCACATTGAACACATTTTATAAGTGGTCAGAAACGTAAATAACTCATGAAAGAATAAAGTTACGTTGAAACCAAGCACACCGTTGTTGTTCTTGTGACATTACCAATAAGTGTGATGTGTCTAATGGCCCTCTTCCTATTGGAAAAACAAAAGTTGTATCCAAGATGGCTGACTTCTAAATGGCCACCATGGTCACCGCCCATCTTGAGGAGTTTGCCCCCTCACATATACTAATGTGCCACAAACAGGACTTTAATATCACCAACCATTCCCACCCTGTACGTACTGCATTTCAATCATTCTAACTACATGTAACCAGCTGCATGTGTGTTTGGAAAAAAAGGATCCGCCCCTGGTCTGAGCTCGCTGTCGCCGGCAGCAGGCGGTCCAGCTCGTTATTGGTGCTCCACTCTTCTTCTCTGTGCTTTAATTAGACGAGTGTGGAGGACGCATTGTGACACACCATGAAAGCATTTCCTCTGTGTGTGCGTGTGCTGCAGGGCTGAGCCGTGGGACTGCCGACACCAGGGAGTGTGTGTACTACAATGTGAACTACGAGACTGAGAAGACGAACCAGAGCGGCGTGGAGCGCTGCGAGGACGAGCAGGACAAACGCTCGCACTGCTACGCCTCCTGGAGGAACAACTCGGGCTCCATCGAGCTGGTGAAGAAGGGATGCTGGCTGGACGACTTCAACTGCTACGACCGGTACGCGCACGCACACACACACACGCGCACGCACACACACACGCGCACGCACACACACACACACACGCACGCACACACACGCGCACTCACGCGCACGCACACACACACACGCATTCACGCACACACACACACACGCGCACGCACACACACACACACGCACGCATTCACGCACACACACGCACACACGCACGCACACACACGCACGCATTCACGCACACACACGCACACACACACACACACACACACACCTTGCCTTCAAACAACATAAATGAGCTCCTCCAGCCAATCATCACACACCGACCACAGTGTGATCCATGCTGTCACGTTTACCTTCTTGCACTGAGCTGATCCAGGATCTGCTTCGATCCAAATCACAGCCACAGTCACCTGAATGTGTTTTATGTTGTCAGGTAGACCCCACGATGACTGAAGTCCTGTAAATGCATGTAAACAAATCTATGACAGTCAGTCTGTCCTGTCCTGCTGCGTTCCTGTTTCCCTTCAGAGCAGCTGTTCACAGGGACGTGATCATTGACCCTGAAGATCCTCTGTGGGATTAAAACAGGGCAACATGCTGGGGGGCTGCGTCCTCATACCTGGGTGTACTGTGTGCTGCAGACCACGCGGTCACGAGGGTGGAACGCCACTTTATCCCTGGCAGTGTTGGGAGTAATGGAATACATGCAAAATACAAAATATGAGTAATATATTCCATTACAGTTACCGTTTAAACAGGTGGTAATCAGAATACAGTTACTTTGTTGAAATAAATGGATTACACGGCGGTCTTTTCCTGTTTCATACGTCAGGCTGTGCTCTCTCTGTTTTTGGTGATTCCCAAACCAAACACGCATTAAGAGGCTCTGATGTCACCTCTACTTGCAGCCGCATAATGACGTGAAGAAATATTTTTTAAAATGATTTAATATGAAGGCAACAGGCAGAGTGTTGCAGGCATCGCCCTAAAGCCTGATGGGCAGTGTAGTCCGTGCTGCAGGGAGGATGGACTGCTGTACCCGTGATGTGTCTGTGAGCGAGGGGGGAGAAAAAAGTACGAGCTGTCACCGAGCAGTTGTTCCTGTTTTCCTCCGAAACAATCAGCTCCGTTGGAGCCTTTCAACGCCTCTCTCTGTCTCTGCTAGTAAAGCTAGTTTTCAGCTACGAGCCCGACACAGAGGTCCCTTTACTACGGTTATATATACGCGCCTTACCTAATGTCCACCTACTGTTACTCATTTATATTAAGATTTAAACATCTAGCTGGTGTTGGTGTGGAGAGTAACCTTCAGTAATAGTAATGAATCAGCTACAGGTAGCTTGGTGTTCATCTGAACAACAAACTGGACTCATAACTCAGACGCCCTCTACAGGAGAGGGCAGAGCAGGCTGTACCTGCTGCAGGGACTCAGGTCTTTTGGAGTGGAGGGCCCACTCCTGAAGACCTTCTGTGACTCTGCGGTGGCCTCAGCCTTCCTTTACTCTGTGGTCTGCTGGGGCGGCAGCATCTCTGCCGGGGACAGGAAGAGACTGAACAGGCTGATCAGGGCCAGCTCTGTTCTGCCCTCTGGACCCAGTGGAGGTGGACAGTGACAGGAGAACGGTGGCTAAGCTGTCATCCCTGTTGGACAACATCTCCCACCCCATGCAGGAGACTGTCAAAAAATAATATAAAACAGTGTGCAAATACTGATAACAGTGCAAATGTTTGCAATATAAGAAATGTAAACATCTATGTTTAGTGAACTTTGCAGTGTTGCTCTGTGGTGCAGCTACGACACCGTAGCAAAGTTTACACACTGTGTCTACTTGATCCACGTCTGACTGAACCCATAATGTTTCCACACCACTGAAGGTTTTTACCTCTTTTCAACCAACAACAGTCACTCTCCTCTCCAAATAACTTCTGCTTAGCTTTCCGAGCTTCCCTCGAGTCCTCTTATTGTTGTGACACGTGTTCGAAATGCAGAGAGGTGCGCTCGATTTGCCACACGGAGCAGCGCGAGAGTAAAGCACGAGGGAGGGGCTAATAATCGGCTCAGTCATTTTTAATGATCGTTGAAAGCCCAGATCGTAATCGAGATTAAAATTCGATTAATTGAGCAGCCCTAGTCAGAGTGTTACTGTGTGTGAAGTCATTTCCTGTCTCTCTCTCAGGCAGCAGTGTGTGGCCACCGAGGAGAGCCCGCAGGTCTTCTTCTGCTGCTGTGAAGGAAACTTCTGCAACGAGCGCTTCACCCACCTGCCGGACATCACTGTGCCACGTGAGTGCCATCTGATTGGTCCTTTAGCACGTGTCACACGTGTCTTCTCCTCGTATCATTGTTTGTGCTTCATGAGGTCGTGACTTCAACAGGTGGTGTCATGGGTGCCTCCTCCATCTTTTATGTACAGTCTTGATATACTGAAACCCGTCGGCAGGTTTCCTCGCACCAGACTGTCAGGGGCGTTTCCAAAGTTACCATGGTAACCCAGCGCCGATAAAGTCCTTTTAAATGTAAATGCAGTCTTTCTGTGTGTGTCAGTGATCAAGGCCCCACCCCCCAGCGTTGGTGTGTTAAACGTGATGATTTACTGCCTGCTGCCCGTCACCATGCTGTCTGTCGCTCTGCTCACCACCGTCTGGATGTACCAACACCGCAAACCTCCGTATGGACACGTGGACATTGCCGAGGTGAGCCTCAAACACTCACGCTTACCTTTTGATGAAACGAGTAGAAGTACTCGGTTACTTTGACCTGCAGACCGGAGCTGATGACGTCAGTTTGACTCTGCAATGCTGAGACGGCTCCATCTGCTGGTGGTCTGCAGGCACTGCAGCAGGAAACATCTCAAACGAGGGTTTGTCACCACATCGTGGTTCCTCATATTGAACTGTAAAACAGCCAATCGGTCTGATAGGGCGAGAGGCGGGATTCACCTGAACAGGTGGCCCGTGTATTGACAGCACTCTCACCTGTGGTTCAGTTTTTATTCATACAGCACCAAATCACAACAGCAGTCGCCTCGAGGCGCTTTATATTGTACAGTAGATCGCACAATAATAGATACAGAGAAAAACCCAACAATCACATGACCCCCTATGATCAAGCACTTTGGTGACAGTAGGAAGGAAAAACTCCCTTTTAACAGGAAGAAACCTACAGCAGAACCAGGCTCAGGGAGGGGCGGGGCCATCTGCTGCTGGTTAGGGTGAGAGAAGGAAGACAGGATAAAGACATGCTGTGGAAGAGAGACAGAGGTTAATAACAGATATGATTCAGTGCAGAGAGGTCTGTTAACACATAGTGAGTGAGGTAGAAACACCCAGTGCATCATGGGAATCCCCCAGCAGCCTACACCTACTGCAGCATAAATAAGGGAGGATTCAGGGGTCACATTAATTCTGACATGGGAGGGGCTTCTGTCATGTTGCTGTCTATAAATGTGTCACATTGATGCCCTCCCCCACTCTCCTTTCCTCTCCTCCAGGATCCTGGTCCACCTCCTGCCTCCCCCCTGCTGGGGCTGAAGCCTCTGCAGCTGCTGGAGGTGAAAGCCAGGGGGCGCTTCGGCTGTGTCTGGAAGGCTCAGATGATGAACGAACACATGGCCGTGAAGATCTTCCCCATGCAGGTACCGGTGTTTGCTCCGAGCATCAGGGCAGCCGTCCTGACTCCCAACCCTTCCTCACCTCCTCCTCCTTGCAGAATAAGGACTCCTGGGAGACCGAGAGGGACGTGTTCATGACGCCGGGCATGAGGCATGAGAACATCCTGAGGTTCATCGCCGCAGAGAAACGAGGGAGCCACCCCGAGGCCGAGCTGTGGCTCATCACAGAGTTCCACGAGAGGGTGAGGAAGGGGGGCCGAGGGGGGGTCAGAAACTCCCGGGGGTGTGGGGTCGATCTCCTGATGTTTGTCTCTGCAGGGCTCGCTGTCGGGCTTCCTGAAGGGAAACATGATCAGCTGGTCCGAGCTGTGCCACATAGCCGAGACGACGGCGCGCGGCCTGGCGTACCTCCACGAAGACGTCCCCCAACTGAAGGGAGAGGGTCCCAAACCGGCCATCGCCCACAGGTCTGCCCACAAACCCCCACACCTACAGATCAGACAGGAAACCCTAGTCTGCAGTGACGAGCTGCTGCCACACGGTGGAGCTGTGAGTCAGCGTTAGAGGATGTCACAGTCACGCTGCTCGTTTTACTTCAGGATCTCAGAGATCGCTTATGTTCACGTGCTCACGTGCAGCAGCTGCTCACACGCTGCTAACACACTGCTCGAATACTGCTAACACGCTGCTAACACGCTGCTCACACGCTGCTAACACGCTGTTCACACACTGCTCACACGCTGCTCGAATGCTGCTCACACGCTGCTCAAATGCTGCTAAACACGCTGCTCGAATGCTGCTAACACGCTGCTCACACGCTGCTCACACGCTGTTCACACGCTACTAACACGCTGCTCGAATGCTGCTAACACGCTGCTCACACGCTGCTAACACGCTGTTCACACACTGCTAACACGCTGCTCGAATGCTGCTAACACGCTGCTCACACGCTGCTCGAATGCTGCTAACACGCTGCTAACACGCTGTTCACACACTGCTAACACGCTGCTCGAATGCTGCTAACACGCTGCTCAAATGCTGCTAACACGCTGCTCGAATGCTGCTAACACGCTGCTCACATGCTGCTAACACGCTGTTCACACACTGCTAACACGCTGCTCACATGCTGCTAACACGCTGCTCACACGCTGTTCACACGCTACTAACACGCTGCTCGAATGCTGCTAACACGCTGCTCACACGCTGCTACACGCTGTTCACACACTGCTAACACGCTGCTCGAATGCTGCTAACACGCTGCTCACACGCTGCTCGAATGCTGCTAACACGCTGCTAACATGCTGCTCGAATGCTGCTAACACGCTGCTCACGCGCTGTTCACACGCTACTAACACGCTGCTCGAATGCTGCTAACACCCTGCTAACACGCTGTTCACACACTGCTAACACGCTGCTCGAATGCTGCTACACGCTGCTCGAATGCTGCTAACACGCTGCTCGAATGCTGCTAACACGCTGCTCGAATGCTGCTAACACGCTGCTCGAATGCTGCTAACACGCTGCTCACATGCTGCTAACACGCTGTTCACCGCTGCTAACACGCTGCTCGAATGCTGCTCACACGCTGCTCACACGCTGCTCACACGCTGCTCACACGCTGCTCTGCTGCTTTCAGCTCCACAGTGAACACATACAGAGACTCACAGTATCAGCATGCAGCAGCAGGTTAGCAGGAAGTGTAGAGCTCAGTGTGTGCTGGGGCTGAATCACAACCTGCAAGGCCTGATGAAAGCTACTACATGTACTACTACATGCATATAGTAGTACATGTTGACACCACAGAAATCAGAGTGCTGTAGGCAGCAGCTAAAAGCATCATGGGAGCTGTAGTTGAATAACACAGTAGATCGATGAGGAGCAGGACTGTGGGCGGGGTCAGACAGGTAACGGCGGCCACGTTTGATCGTGTCTCACTCTCTCAGGGATTTGAAGAGTAAGAACATCATGCTGCGCTCGGACCTCACGGCGGTGATCGGAGACTTCGGCCTCGCCGTTTGCTTTGAGCCAGGGAAACCGCCGGGAGAGACGCATGGACAGGTAAGCTGGTCTGACCGCAGGCGGCCGAGGAGACGAGCGTCGCCGCGTCGCTCACGCTCACTCGTGTGTGTGTGTGTCTGTGTGTGCAGGTGGGCACCAGGCGCTACATGGCCCCCGAGGTCTTAGAAGGAGCCATCAACTTCCAAAGAGACGCCTTCCTCCGGATCGACATGTACGCCATGGGCCTGGTGCTGTGGGAGCTGGTGTCCCGCTGCAAGGCTGCAGACGGTAACACACACACACACTCGAACCACACCTTAACAGCACAGCGAGGGTTTACCTGACGTCTCAGGAGTGGATGTTGGTTCCGCCCATCTTTAATATGTGGTGTGTTCAGGTCCGGTGGATGAGTACATGCTGCCGTTCGAGGAGGAGGTTGGTCAGCATCCATCACTGGAGGACCTGCAGGAAGTCGTGGTTCACAAGAAGATGAGACCAACCATCAGAGAGCCATGGCTCAAACACAGCGTGAGTCTGAACCTCAGTCCATGAAAAACACATGGCCGTGACGATCTTCCCCATGCAGTCCGTGGTTACCGGTGTTTCTGCCTCCGAGCATCAGTTGTTCCTGTTTTCCTCCGAAACAATCAGCTCCGTTGGAGCCTTTCAACGCCTCTCTCTGTCTCTGCTAGTAAGCTAGTTTTCAGCTACGAGCCCGACACAGAGGTCCCTTTACTACGGTTATATATACGCGCCTTACCTAATGTCCACCTACTGTTACTCATTTATATTAAGATTTAAACATCTAGCTGGTGTTGGTGTGGAGAGTAACCTTCAGTAATAGTAATGAATCAGCTACAGGTAGCTTGGTGTTCATCTGAACAACAAACTGGACTCATAACTCAGACGCCCTCTACAGGAGAGGGCAGAGCAGGCTGTACCTGCTGCAGGGACTCAGGTCTTTTGGAGTGGAGGGCCCACTCCTGAAGACCTTCTGTGACTCTGCGGTGGCCTCAGCCTTCCTTTACTCTGTGGTCTGCTGGGGCGGCAGCATCTCTGCCGGGGACAGGAAGAGACTGAACAGGCTGATCAGGGCCAGCTCTGTTCTGCCCTCTGGACCCAGTGGAGGTGGACAGTGACAGGAGAACGGTGGCTAAGCTGTCATCCCTGTTGGACAGCATCTCCCACCCCATGCAGGAGACTGTCAAAAAATAATATAAAACAGTGTGTAAATACTGATAACAGTGCAAATGTTTGCAATATAAGAAATGTAAACATCTATGTTTAGTGAACTTTGCAGTGTTGCTCTGTGGTGCAGCTACGACACCGTAGCAAAGTTTACACACTGTGTCTACTTGATCCACGTCTGACTGAACCCATAATGTTTCCACACCACTGAAGGTTTTTACCTCTTTTCAACCAACGGCAGTCACTCTCCTCTCCAAATAACTTCTGCTTAGCTTTCCGAGCTTCCCTCGAGTCCTCTTATTGTTGTGACACGTGTTCGAAATGCAGAGAGGTGCGCTCGATTTGCCACACGGAGCAGCGCGAGAGTAAAGCACAAGGGAGGGGCTAATAATCGGCTCAGTCATTTTTAATGATCGTTGAAAGCCCAGATCGTAATCGAGATTAAAATTCGATTAATTGAGCAGCCCTAGTCAGAGTGTTACTGTGTGTGAAGTCATTTCCTGTCTCTCTCTCAGGCAGCAGTGTGTGGCCACCGAGGAGAGCCCGCAGGTCTTCTTCTGCTGCTGTGAAGGAAACTTCTGCAACGAGCGCTTCACCCACCTGCCGGACATCACCGTGCCACGTGAGTGCCATCTGATTGGTCCTTTAGCACGTGTCACACGTGTCTTCTCCTCGTATCATTGTTTGTGCTTCATGAGGTCGTGACTTCAACAGGTGGTGTCATGGGTGCCTCCTCCATCTTTTATGTACAGTCTTGATATACTGAAACCCGTCGGCAGGTTTCCTCGCACCAGACTGTCAGGGGCGTTTCCCAAGTTACCATGGTAACCCAGCGCCGATAAAGTCCTTTTAAATGTAAATGCAGTCTTTCTGTGTGTGTCAGTGATCAAGGCCCCACCCCCCAGCGTTGGTGTGTTAAACGTGATGATTTACTGCCTGCTGCCCGTCACCATGCTGTCTGTCGCTCTGCTCACCACCGTCTGGATGTACCAACACCGCAAACCTCCGTATGGACACGTGGACATTGCCGAGGTGAGCCTCAAACACTCACGCTTACCTTTTGATGAAACGAGTAGAAGTACTCGGTTACTTTGACCTGCACACCGGAGCTGATGACGTCAGTTTGACTCTCCAATGCTGAGACGGCTCCATCTGCTGGTGGTCTGCAGGCACTGCAGCAGGAAACATCTCAAACGAGGGTTTGTCACCACATCGTGGTTCCTCATATTGAACTGTAAAACACAGCCAATCGGTCTGATAGGGCGAGAGGCGGGATTCACCTGAACAGGTGGCCCGTGTATTGACAGCACTCTCACCTGTGGTTCAGTTTTTATTCATACAGCACCAAATCACAACAGCAGTCGCCTCGAGGCGCTTTATATTGTACAGTAGATCGCACAATAATAGATACAGAGAAAAACCCAACAATCACATGACCCCCTATGAACAAGCACTTTGGTGACAGTAGGAAGGAAAAACTCCCTTTTAACAGGAAGAAACCTACAGCAGAACCAGGCTCAGGGAGGGGCGGGGCCATCTGCTGCTGGTTAGGGTGAGAGAAGGAAGACAGGATAAAGACATGCTGTGGAAGAGAGACAGAGGTTAATAACAGATATGATTCAGTGCAGAGAGGTCTGTTAACACATAGTGAGTGAGGTAGAAACACCCAGTGCATCATGGGAATCCCCCAGCAGCCTACACCTACTGCAGCATAAATAAGGGAGGATTCAGGGGTCACATTAATTCTGACATGGGAGGGGCTTCTGTCATGTTGCTGTCTATAAATGTGTCACATTGATGCCCTCCCCCACTCTCCTTTCCTCTCCTCCAGGATCCTGGTCCACCTCCTGCCTCCCCCCTGCTGGGGCTGAAGCCTCTGCAGCTGCTGGAGGTGAAAGCCAGGGGGCGCTTCGGCTGCGTCTGGAAGGCTCAGATGATGAACGAACACATGGCCGTGAAGATCTTCCCCATGCAGGTACCGGTGTTTGCTCCGAGCATCAGGGCAGCCGTCCTGACTCCCAACCCTTCCTCACCTCCTCCTCCTTGCAGAATAAGGACTCCTGGGAGACCGAGAGGGACGTGTTCATGACGCCGGGCATGAGGCATGAGAACATCCTGAGGTTCATCGCTGCAGAGAAACGAGGGAGCCACCCCGAGGCCGAGCTGTGGCTCATCACAGAGTTCCACGAGAGGGTGAGGAAGGGGGGCCGAGGGGGGGTCAGAAACTCCCGGGGGTGTGGGGTCGATCTCCTGATGTTTGTCTCTGCAGGGCTCGCTGTCGGGCTTCCTGAAGGGAAACATGATCAGCTGGTCCGAGCTGTGCCACATAGCCGAGACGACGGCGCGCGGCCTGGCGTACCTCCACGAAGACGTCCCCCAACTGAAGGGAGAGGGTCCCAAACCGGCCATCGCCCACAGGTCTGCCCACAAACCCCCACACCTACAGATCAGACAGGAAACCCTAGTCTGCAGTGACGAGCTGCTGCCACACGGTGGAGCTGTGAGTCAGCGTTAGAGGATGTCACAGTTCACGCTGCTCGTTTTTACTTCAGGATCTCAGAGATCGCTTATGTTCACGTGCTCAACGCGCAGCAGCTGCTCACACGCTGCTAACACACTGCTCGAATACTGCTAACACGCTGCTAACACGCTGCTCACACGCTGCTAACACGCTGTTCACACACTGCTAACATGCTGCTCGAATGCTGCTCACACGCTGCTCGAATGCTGCTAACACGCTGCTCGAATGCTGCTAACACGCTGCTCACACGCTGCTCACACGCTGTTCACACGCTACTAACACGCTGCTCGAATGCTGCTAACACGCTGCTCACACGCTGCTAACACGCTGTTCACACACTGCTAACACGCTGCTCGAATGCTGCTAACACGCTGCTCACACGCTGCTCGAATGCTGCTAACACCCTGCTAACACGCTGTTCACACACTGCTAACACGCTGCTCGACTGCTGCTAACACGCTGCTCAAATGCTGCTAACACGCTGCTCGAATGCTGCTAACACGCTGCTCACATGCTGCTAACACGCTGTTCACACACTGCTAACACGCTGCTCACATGCTGCTAACACGCTGCTCACACGCTGTTCACACGCTACTAACACGCTGCTCGAATGCTGCTAACACGCTGCTCACACGCTGCTAACACGCTGTTCACACACTGCTAACACGCTGCTCGAATGCTGCTAACACGCTGCTCACACGCTGCTCGAATGCTGCTAACACGCTGCTAACATGCTGCTCGAATGCTGCTAACACGCTGCTCACACGCTGTTCACACGCTACTAACACGCTGCTCGAATGCTGCTAACACCCTGCTAACACGCTGTTCACACACTGCTAACACGCTGCTCGAATGCTGCTAACACGCTGCTCGCATGCTGCTAACACGCTGCTCGAATGCTGCTAACACGCTGCTCGAATGCTGCTAACACGCTGCTCGAATGCTGCTAACACGCTGCTCACATGCTGCTAACACGCTGCTCACACGCTGCTCACACGCTGCTCGAATGCTGCTCACACGCTGCTCACACGCTGCTCACACGCTGCTCACACGCTGCTCTGCTGCTTTCAGCTCCACAGTGAACACATACAGAGACTCACAGTATCAGCATGCAGCAGCAGGTTAGCAGGAAGTGTAGAGCTCAGTGTGTGCTGGGGCTGAATCACAACCTGCAAGGCCTGATGAAAGCTACTACATGTACTACTACATGCATATAGTAGTACATGTTGACACCACAGAAATCAGAGTGCTGTAGGCAGCAGCTAAAAGCATCATGGGAGCTGTAGTTGAATAACACAGTAGATCGATGAGGAGCAGGACTGTGGGCGGGGTCAGACAGGTAACGGCGGCCACGTTTGATCGTGTCTCACTCTCTCAGGGATTTGAAGAGTAAGAACATCATGCTGCGCTCGGACCTCACGGCGGTGATCGGAGACTTCGGCCTCGCCGTTTGCTTTGAGCCAGGGAAACCGCCGGGAGAGACGCATGGACAGGTAAGCTGGTCTGACCGCAGGCGGCCGAGGAGACGAGCGTCGCCCACGCTCACTCGTGTGTGTGTGTGTGTGTGTCTGTGTGTGCAGGTGGGCACCAGGCGCTACATGGCCCCCGAGGTCTTAGAAGGAGCCATCAACTTCCAAAGAGACGCCTTCCTCCGGATCGACATGTACGCCATGGGCCTGGTGCTGTGGGAGCTGGTGTCCCGCTGCAAGGCTGCAGACGGTAACACACACACACACACTCGAACCACACCTTAACAGCACAGCGAGGGTTTACCTGACGTCTCAGGAGTGGATGTTGGTTCCGCCCATCTTTAATATGTGGTGTGTTCAGGTCCGGTGGATGAGTACATGCTGCCGTTCGAGGAGGAGGTTGGTCAGCATCCATCACTGGAGGACCTGCAGGAAGTCGTGGTTCACAAGAAGATGAGACCAACCATCAGAGAGCCATGGCTCAAACACAGCGTGAGTCTGAACCTCAGTCCATGAAACATCAGGGGGCCAGATCTGGATCCCTGAGGGACACCTTCTATCATCAGCCCCTTTATTTTCAGGTGTTTTGTACTGTAAGACTGAGCAGTATTAGAGGGAAACGTTTCCCTGTGGAGGTAAAAGACTTGCTTGTCTTAGAAGTTGTATTTAAGCAGAGATGTGTTCGTGTATATGTAAATATAAAGAACGGTATCATCAGTGTAAAAGTGTCCTGTGCTGAGCTGTGAGGTTTTCATGTAAACATGAGTGGGCCTAGCATGGATCCCTGAGGGACGCCTTCTATAAATCATGTGGACCTGCAGGTGTCTGGAGGTGTTTTCAGGTAAAGACACCACAGTTATGTGACAGAGCTGATCCACAGCAGGGCTGTTGTGTAACGCGTGTGCACGTTTATGCTGATGATGTCATCCTTTACAACAGCGCTCTGTGTTTGACGAAGGCCTCGTTGTGTTGCAGTCCACTGCGTCACCTTCTTCTTTTCTCGATCGCAGTGCTTCCTTCGCTAACCCCGCCTCCCCCATGTGCTGCTCTCTGCAGGGTCTAGCTCAGATCTGTGAGTCGGTCGAGGAGTGCTGGGATCACGACGCCGAGGCTCGCCTGTCGGCCGGCTGCGTGGAGGAGAGAATCGCCCAGATCCGCCGCCTCACCGCCACCATCGCCCCACCTACCTCCGAAAACAACACCCTGCTGGGTTCCTCTGTCGCACCTGTTCCCATGGTAACTAACGTGGACCTGCCGCCCAAAGACTCCAGTATATGAGTCTATGAAAGAAACGAGGTGCACACACCACGCCATCGCCCCGCAGTGGAATTTCGGGCGTGAGAGCAGCTGCTATTTTACTCTCTCGACTTCTTTTGGACTCTTTGTGATTCCCTCTCGTCCGTCGGGACGGAGTACCAGCACACCTCGTTGTTCCTAAGTTTTCCTCTCAGTGGGACTCATTTGTGTCTTTTTAACCAGGCGTGTGTTTTATGAGAAAACGCGTTCAGGGTCCGACTCAGTGAATGCTTCGATCTCCAGGTACCTCAGCGACCCTTTTTATTCGCTCATTTTTTACCGTTTTCCTCGCTCATTCCTGCCTCTGCGGTCTTCTACTCACATCTGGATCATATCTACCCACCTGACAACAGCGTCACCTAGCAACCACCTGTCACCAGGCGACTACAATGCTGCAAAACCCACAGAGGAGCCCGAGACTGTTACACAGCAAACACACACCCACAGCGACCGCTTTACTACTTTACCTGGACTTTCGTTTTTATCGGTCTCCTGCGACAACACGTCGCTGTTCGCATCTTTAAATCCAACGGACGGAAACAGGAAGTGATGTCAGGCGGGAAAAGGCAAAATGGGCCTGTTTGTTTCCAGTGTGGCGGTTTCCGTTCTCCCGTGTTTTGTGTGTCAGTCTTCTCGCCTGGGGGTGAAGACAGAGAGACTGTGATTGGTTGGCCTCGCATTGCAGAGGTGTGATTGGCTGACTGCGCTCAACCACAGCATTTTGGTTGGTTTGGAAATAATTTCTCAGGTAATCAAACCTACAGGTGAATGATGCATGCATTCAGGTGTGTGTGTGTGTGTGTGTGTGTGTGTGTGTGTCTTTGTCTGTGTGTGTGTGTGTCTGTGAGCCTGTGTGTGTGTCTGTGAGCGTGTGTGTGTGTCTGTGAGCGTGTGTGTGTGTGTGTGTGTGTGTGTGTCTTTGTCTGTGTGTGTGTGTGTGTGTGTGTGTGTGTGTCTGTGAGCGTGTGTGTGTGTCTGTGAGCGTGTGTGTGTGTGTGTGTGTGTGTGTGTGTGTGTGTGTGTGTGTGTCTGTGAGCCTGTGTGTGTGTGTGTGTGTGTGTGTGTGTGTGTGTGTGTGTGTCTGTGAGCCTGTGTGTGTGTGTGTGTGTGTGTGTGTCTGTGAGCGTGTGTGTCTGTGAGCGTGTGTGTGTGTGTCTGTGAGCGTGTGTGTCTGTGAGCGTGTGTGTGTGTGTGTGTGTGTGTCTGTGAGCCTGTGAGCGTGTGTGTGTGTATCTGTGAGCGTGTGTGTGTGCGTATGCGTGTGTGTGTGTGTCTGTGAGCCTGTGTGTGTGCGTATGCGTGTGTGTGTGTGTCTGTGAGCCTGTGTGTGTGTGTGTCTGTGAGCCTGTGTGTGTGTGTGTGTGTGTGTGTGTGTGTGTGTGTGTGTGTGTGTGTGTAAACAGTCACATGGTGTGACAGGTTTGAGTTTACACCTATTTCCTGCCTGTGTTACCTGAGAGACCGGTGACCTTTGACCTTCAGCAGCGCCACCTTCAGGTTAAAGCCTTCAAACTGAGCGTCCAACATGTGAGTGCTGCATGATTTATTCTACACGTGTGGAAGGAGGGCTTCTTCCTGTCCCTGCCTTTCACAATAAAAGCCCTGGACATGCACACTATGTGACTGAGATTTCATTTGTGAGGTCAAACAGCTGATTTCTGTTTATGAACGTCTCAGGCCCCACTGACTCACATCCAGGTGTCCAGATCCACAGACTGATCCTAACAAGCTGCTGCAGAGGTCAAAGGTCGCCTGTGTCCTTCTAACGCCCCTGTTCTTCCCTTCTGTGATGCCATACATGTAACATGAATGTCTACAATGCTGCTGCTGACCCTGATGATGATGATGATGATGAATATATTTCTGTAGATTCTTTTTATTGTTAGTTTTATTTTAGTGACATTGACCACATGCAAATCTGTGTTTGTACAGAGTGTGTGTGTGGGGGGGGGGGGTTAATGATCAGCACTGATCAATGAGAGTGTCAGTAGAGACGACAGTAGAGACAACAGTAGAGCTCCTGAAGCACAGACCACCTCAACACAGCAGAAATACCTCAGACTTTTCTACGAGCTGGATTTTTACATTTTGATGTTTGTGATCTTTTATTGTTTACTTTGTGTTTTTGTTGTTTCCATTAAACCCGCGGAGCTGCCCGGCCGTCCGACTCACAGCTCGCTGCCGTTTCACACCTGGACTTCCTCTCATCCTTCCTCCTCTCTCTTCAGGTTTCCTTCTTTCCTTTCCTCTACTACCTCCTTTCTGTTTCCTTCCTGACTCCTCGTCCACTCGCTGTTCTCTCCTTGCTGTAACAGGTCACATGGTTTAACGCCTCCTTGGGATCTGTTATTGTGATCGATTCAGTGACTCTAAAGTAAGGTGTAGTACTTCAGGCAGCGCTCCACCTGCAGTCTGACCTCCATCAGGGCTAACCCCGCCTCAGTCACTGACTCCAGGTGTTTCCAGGTGTTTCAGGAACTGGTTACCTCATTAAAGTCTCACAGGTGGAAACGCTGTGCTGCGCCCGCTTGTTTGTGCTCAGCACGGTTAGTGACTCAGCTGCTGCACGGTGCTTTCATTCTTTTATTTTTCCGTCCTGAGAATTCATCTCTGTAAATAATTTAGGACGCTCGTTCGACCCGTGTGCTGCAGTCACAGTCGGGCCGGGTAGTTTGGATCTCCAGCTGTTCCCCAGCAGCTGCCGCCTCCATGAGAACCGATGCAAGTTCCTGTGAGGCAGGACGGCGCATCAACGCTTCCAAAAATGCCCCAAAACCCTGAACTTCCTGTCGTCTGCTGACATCACCGGCTGTTCAGGGCCTCGGCCAGCTGATCTGACTCCACAGTACATGACTGCATACGGAAACACCTGGCCAGGTTATTTCATCAGAGTTAGCTTGTGCTGCTAGCACTGACCTGGCTAACACCTCCCTCAGAGCTGTGAGGGAGGTTCTGGTCTCCGAGTCCTTGGAGCTCGATGCTAAAGAGAGCGAGTCACGTGACTCCTTCCTCCAGCTTGTCCTGAGCAGGTGTGTGAAGATGGCCGCCTCCTTTTTGGTATTTTGGCCTGTGCCAAAGAAACGGCCGAGGTCAGAGACACGAGTTCCCTCACAGTCCTCTGTCTCTGCCATCGAAGTTTTTAAATAGTGACGAGCAGAAAGGAGTTCTGGGTGTTTATCCTCAGGACAGCCCTGTGAGTGTAGGACTGAACGCTCGCTGTGCTGACTGTGACGGCGAGCTGAGCTGTGATCCCAGCGAATCTCTGTTTAAACATGACGAAGGCGGGAAAAGAGCAGAGCTGCTAACGAATCGATCAGACACGCCGTGAACGAGCGAGGTACTGTCACTGGTCTTGGGACCCGCCCCCTCTGTCGACTTTGCTGCCAATCGACGGGCGCATTACTTAAACATCTGATTTTTTTTCTGGGGGGGGGGGGGGGGTGATCGTCATGGCAACAGTGACCCGTACTCAGGGTAAGCTAGCCCTGCTTTACATGGCAGTTAGGATTAGCAAAGCTAGCTGTGCGTTATCAGGCTGCTGACCTGCACAGCAAACCGCCTCGCCGTGTCAGCTGTGATCTGATTGGCTAACGGCTCTGCTGCCACTTTACGCTGAAGTAAAACAGCCGACCCAGAATGCACGGTTCCAAATGTTACGACATCTGGAGCTGCAGCTGGAGTCCTACACTCACTGAAAGTCATGAGCACCGTTCACTTCCTGTGGCATGGGCCGACAGAGGCGGCCAGCTCCACCAACGCCATCTGCTCCACCCGTGGGAGGAGCGAGCTGTGAGTCTCTAAACAGGAAGAGAAGCGACTGATCTTCATTGGCGTGACTGTAGGAGGAGCAGTTTAACATGTATAAATACACGTGTACATACATATATGAACAGGAAGGAGGAAGTGACATCTAACAAAATAAAAGCCTCTTCCTGGTTCCGGTCCTTCCTTCAGTAGAGGCGACTGATGGAGGTTCCTGGTTTTACTGTGGTGCTTTATAAAGAGAACCTCCACCTGCTCCGTCTGCCTGGAGACTGACAGGAAATGACCTGTGTGTGTGTGTGTGTGTGTGTGTGTGTGTGTGTGTCGTCGCTGTATGAATGTATCTGAGCCTCAGTGCGGTGACTCTGAGGCTCACACTCCAATAAACTGTAGAAAATGAAACTTTTTGTAAATGAAACAATAAAAATGTGACAGTATTTTAAACAGACTGCTGGATTTCTTTACCATAAGGTGGAGCAGGAAGAAGAGCACGGGTGGTGTTTGGTCAGGGGTGTCAAACATAAGGTCCGGGGGCCAGAACTGACCCTGTGGACACTCGAATGGTTGGAAGAAGTAAAGGAGGGTGGAGATTATCATACGTATGTAGTCTATGCTACACCTGTTAGAGAAACAGTGAAAGGTCATTTAGTATAGATGGAAAGTTTTTTGCAGCCACAGTAAAACAAAATGTTTTTTTTAGTTTTATTCAGTTCAATTCAGCTTTATTTATATGCCAAATCACAACAACAGTCGCCTCAAGGTGCTTTATATTGTACAGTAGATCATACAATAATACATACAGAGAGAAACCCAACCAATCATATGACCCCCTATGAGCAGCACTTTGGCAACAGTGGGAAGGAAAAACTCCCTTTTAACAGGAAGAAACCTCCAGCAGAACCAGGCTCAGGGAGGGGCGGGGCCATCTGCTGTGATTGATGAGAGAAGGAAGACAGGATAAAGACATGCTGTGGAAGAGAGCATATTTGTGTAATATGTGTAATGTATGACACATATTACACCTGTAACACCTACAGCATGTTCTAATCGCTCTAATAGGATATTATGGTCGACAGTATCGAACGCTGCACTGAGGTCTAGCAGGACAAGCACAGAGATGAGTCCACTGTCAGAGGCCATAAGAAGATCATTTGTAACCTTCACTAAAGCTGTTTCTGTGCTGTGATGAACTCTGAAACCTGACTGAAACTCTTCAAATAAACCTCTGCAGATGATCTGTTAGCTGTTTGACAACTACTCTTTCAAGGATGTTTGATATGAAAGGAAGGTTGGAGATTGGCCTATAATTAGCTAAGACTGCTGGGTCTAGAGATGGCTTTGTAAGCAAAGGTTTAACTACAGCCAGCTTGAAGGCCCTGAGTACTTTCTCCCACACTGGAAACACTGGGATGATCACATTATTTGAACATTACCTAATAAGACTGATTCAGCACAGACAGTTATGTTAAACTTTCCTAGCAGTCCTTCACAAACAGGGAACAGTCTGTCTATTCTCTCCATCTGTCAGCTGCTGCTGGCTCTTCCTCCTCCTCTTCCTCACACACTGCTGAGTTTGTCCTGGTGGATCATCAGGGCTGCAAAGCCTCACAGATGATGTGCAGCAGTGGGTCCCTCAGTCTGTCCTCACTCTGGACACTTGCAGTCGTCACACATGGAAATCAAATGTGTGATAAGCTGCAGGATTCAAACACAAGTGTAACTTATAAACACATGTTCATACTTTTATTCCACAATCAGAGAGAAAGAAACAGAGAGAGAGTGCAGGACAGACAGACAGGTGACAGTCTCAGGTGTACACACTGCTACACAACAGCACCAGAGAAGCAGGATTTAGTGTTTGTGTTATTACGAAACAAGAAGAGTTCCCAATTATTAAACTTTATTAAGAAACAGTATACACAACATGTACACAACCAGAACAAAATGAACATATGCCAGGGGGTGTAATACAAAGAGTTACATACATTCAAATAATTTGTAATTACTACAAATAGTAATAGTTTTCACAGCCTTTTTGTTAAGTGATCCACGAATCAATTTTATGTAACATAAAACATCATTATAGTAATGTTTAAAACTAGCCTTTTTGTTACTGTATTTGCATTTGTGAAAATAAAATTTAGCTAAGATAACTAACAAGTTTATTATAAAGTAAACATCATCTTTTTTTTTTGCCTTCGAAAGAAACAAAATACAACATTTTCCCGTTTCACAGTAAAGTCTTTGTAGAGATGTCCAGTTTCATCTTAGGTTGTGATTATAATATAGATAAGCTTCCAGAAAACCTCTCGATGTTTCACAAACAAGTTCTATTAGCTTGGTCGCTTATATATAAACACAACTTTACACCCCATACGCATTCAATTTGGAATAATAGGAACATAGTGCATAAAAATAAATCATTATTTTTTTCTAGGTGGGTTGAGAAACGGATTGTTTTAGTGAATCAGCCGTTTAATCCTAATGGGCAGCTTATGTCTTATTCAGAATTCTTAAACACTTATAAATTTCCAGCCACACCCAAAGAATATGCCATATTATTTGATGCAATACCTGCAGGTATTATAATGCTTTTTAAAGGTATTCAACCTTGCATATCATCTGTTTCTCTCCCCAACCCTGTGGATACACCCGTAGGAAGAATCTGTCTAACAAACCACAGTAAAAGTAATAAGAATATTCGTGCTTTGTTCCAGACAGAATCTCTAACTATCCCACATGTGGTCTCTTACTGGGATTTCTTTGTCAGTGACATTAACTGGAAAAGAGCATGGACAATTCCTAACAAGTATCTGTAACGAATAAAGTGAAGGAAGTCTCATTTAAAATACTGCATAAATTTTATCCTGCTAATCATTATATGACAAAGTTGAAAAGGGACATAAATGTGAGCTGTGGATTTTGTGGAAGCCATCCTGAGACTGTGCAGCACCTCTTCTGGATCTGTTCATGCGCTAGAACATTTTGGAAAGACTTCAGTAGATTCATTGCTGGACATCTCTACAAAGACTTTACTGTGAAACGGGAAAATGTTGTATTTTAACTTATTGTAAAAAGCCTCATTTTAAACATTACTACAATGATGTTTTATGTTACATAAAATTGATTCGTGGATCACTTAACAAAAAGGCTGTGGAAACTATTACTGTTTGTAGTAATTACAAATTATTTGAATGTATGTAACTCTTTGTATTACACCCCCTGGCATATGTTCATTCTGTTCTGGTTGTGTACATGTTCTGTGTACTGTTTCTTAATAAAGTTTAATAATTGAATTTAAAAAAAGAAGCGTGGTCCGGTGCACGCTTCGTGGTCCCATATATCCCACAATTCATAGCGCGGCGGTGGGTGTGGATAAAAAAAAGCGTACAGACCCTGAATTGGGACACCCTTCGTCGCGTCGCTGTGACGTAATCGGTCTCCAAATCCGCACTACGAAGCGTGCGGTCGCTGGGACACAGCTTGCGTCTGCGTCGTGACGTCGTACGAGCGCTCTTAGTAGTCATAGTAACAGTACTTCGTCTCTCATCCGAGCCGGAGCACGCGCTGCGTAATCGTGCCCGCTGCCGCCTCATGGAGCCTCCGCTCCACGCCCCGGCGCGCGGCAGCTGCACAGCCGCGATCCACGCACCGAGCCCCGGCTTGCTCCGCGCCGAGCCCCGGAGGAGGTCAGAGGACCCGGCAGCACGCGGACAGCACCGCTACTGCATTACTACGACAGAGTACACGCTGAGAGTACACAGGTGAGCCAGCAGCGCCCACTCACCTGGACTCCATCCAGCAGCAGGAGTACTACTGCAGTACTACAGGAGGTCAGTGTAAGTACTACTGCAGTACTAAAGCAGTACTGTAGTACTATAGCAGTGTCAAAGCAGTACTTAAATACCACAGCAGTAGTTGGAGGCCGTGCTGTGCTGGGTGGAGATAAGCTGATAATTGTCTGAGCGGATATTCTGCTGCAGATGGGGAGCACGGCTGAGAGGAGGGAGGAGGAGGAGGAGAGGAGCGACAGGAGGAAGAGGAGGAGACCGCTGAGGCTCCACATGCCTGTAAGTGTGTGTGTGTGTGTGTGTGTGTCTCATATCATAACATCGCCAACAGAGGCACAGCAAATGTTGCTCGGAGACCAGGGGAGGGGCTTAGGTCCCTCATCAGACCAGTGTGTGAGGAGGTGGGCGGGGCTAACAGGTGCAGCCTTGTGTGAAATCAGACAGAAACTTAAAGCAGTCGAGTCAGCATCGCTCCGTCTGATCCCACAGAGATGATGACGAGGCAAGAAGCACGGGCGCACGCACGCACGCACACACGCACACACACACACACAGAGCCGCAGTGACCGGCAGTCAGCAGCTGTTCTGGTTGGAGGACGCTCGTCCATGCAGGACTTCATGTGAACACGCTGAGGACAGGCTTGAGTCCCTGCAGGTTTGAGATGAAGCCACACTGAGTGATGGTGGTGGTGGGCGGGTGAGAGGCGGGTGAGGCCCGGTGGATGGGAGTGTTTGAGGAGTGTTCCTGCTCATCTCCTCTGGTCTCATGGTCCACACTAATGTCCGTGGCTGACTCCGAACTGCATCACAGACCGCCTCCGTCACCACCCCGAGGCAGCCAAACACTGGCTGATTTAATCTGTTGTCCAACAATTAGCCTGATCCCCAGAGGACAGATTGACCTGGAGTTCACTGAGGGTCACGGGTCAACTCGACTCTCGTCCACCTCTGGAACCACTAAACACACACACACACACACACACACACACACACACACGCTAGGGGAAGCATTATGTCTATTGTCTAATGTCTGACCTGCTGTCCATCTACACCATAGGTGTCAAACTCTGGCCCGCGGGCCAAATTTGGCCCGCAGCCTACTTACATTTGGCCCGCAAAGCCATACCAAATTACTATCAGAGCTGGCCTACTGGTATTATACAGCTAATATATATATTGTTTAGTATTAAGCTTTGCTTGTTCCATATTCAGTTTTTCAGCAAAACGTGTTTGAGTCCATAAGAAAAGATTCGTTTTCATATCTGGAGGAATAAATATATTTCAATAAATATTAACGTCAGCCCGCGACTTTGTTCCAGTTTTGAATTTTGGCCCACTGTGTATTTGAGTTTGACACCCCTGATCTACACCAAGCGGTGCAAGTCTAAAGCTAGGAAGATTATGATGGACCTCTCCCATCCCAACAATGGACTCTTCTCACTATTGAGGTCTGGGAAGCGCTTCCGCTCCCTTAAGGCCAAAACAGAGAGAATGAGGAGGAGCTTCTTCCCCCAGGCTATTCGGGGCCTGAACCAGGTGTAGGACTGGACTCTCCCACACACGTCACCACACGCACCACCACACATTTCCTATAATCCTATAATTCCTATCATTTATAATCCTTATCTTTATAATCTCTTCTGCTATTTGCACATTCTTTACTGTAAATTCCTAAGTTAATTTGTAAATTTTTGTAGTAAACTGTAAATTGTAAATATTGTAAAACTTTTCTTCTGTCATTTAATGGTCGGGCATTGTACAGCTACAAGCATTTCACCCCCATGTCATACTGTGTATGGTTGTGTGTGTGTGACAAATAAAATTTGAATTTGAATTTGATTTATTAGATGTCCCCACAAAGATATGAAAACACGACTGTGTGTGTGTGTGTGTGGATGACACAGTTGGTCCACATCCCAGCCATCCGTTTCCAATGGCAACCAGTGAGACAGGCTGGTGAGAAAGGCAGTGTGCTGGAGGATGAGGGGCAAGTGAACCCTGATCGCCGCCTTGCAGGATGCTCTCCTCGTGGTGACCTCTGACCTCTGAGCTCCCCTCGGGAAGAGTGTAGTGGTGAACAATTTTGCTCAGAGGAAGGTGAAGCCGCATCCGCCTGTGCGGGTGTTGCTGCTCGCGGTGTGTCGCCCTCTATGACTTCCTGCTCGTTGACTCGATGACGCTGTAACCTGCAGGACGAGTTTAAAGTTGGGAGACGCAGATGGAGGCGGAGTTTGATCTCAGACTCTCAGACCAGCTGAAACCAGAGTTTATGCTTCAGCCGGCTCAGCAGATGTTTGCTGATAATTTCAGCCTGCTCCCTCGTCGCCCTCATGTTTACCTCCCAAACTGTCCCATGATGCAACAGGAGAGGAGGCTGCTCCTCGGCACGCCAGGCGTCTGAGTTTCCGCTTCGCTCTGCAGTTCAGCAGTTCAGCAGTTCAGCTGTTCAGCGTTATCGTCTCTGTGTTGCTGCAGGACCTGAGCGTCTTCACCATGCCCTTCCTGGACGGAGACCCGGGCCGAGCCGAGAGGGACGGCGGGAGTAAGGTAACGCCATGTTTAATTTAACCTGACCCCGATTTGATTTCAGAGTAGAGGGAATCACATTCGTGTGCAGCGTACTGAGCCCGGGCCTGAGTCAGTGCAGTGCTTTCTTTCCTCTCAGCACCAAACTGTAGATTTTGTCACTCCTAATATTGTAGCCAGGATGGATTGTTTCACCTGCATGGAGACCTTTGACCTCATGTTGTCACAGCCAAACCTTCCAAACACCAGCGCCACACCTCAGATCCACTGCGGACCTTTAATCTGCTTAAAGACATAAAGATGCTCGTGAATAGTCTTGGAGTCAATGGTCCAATGACTGTGTGTAGGATGTATATAACCTGCTGCACAAGTGTCCTGGGGGGAGGCATGGCTACGCACAGGTGGGAAAGGCGCAGTGGAAGCTTTGAGTTGTTGTGTAAAGGAAGGCGATCGCTCAATCAGTCACGTGATTATTGGACTAACACTTTGGTCCCTTTAAAAAGAGGCTGGCACATGTTAAAGCGCTGACACTCCTAAACCCTCATCCAGTCTGAATGTGGCCACCTCGACTGCACGCTGAGTCTGCACGTTGTCACGTTGTGTCCATTACATAACTACAGCTGGAATATGTTTCAGTGAACGGGTAAAAAACCAAACTTGTGTCCATGTCCAAATATAAATGGACCTGACTGTATGATGTAAACAGAACTGGTCCTAGCAGGGAACCCTGAGGAGCAGCATGTCCAGCTGTGTGCTGACGTCACACAGCTGTTCTCCAGCTGTTCCACAGCAGAACAGATCCAGTTAGGAAGGTTTACCATCATGACTTCCTCCCATCCAGCAGGGGGAGCCCGTGTGCCACTCTGCCAGCCCCACCAGGAGCTTCTTCCATCGGTCTCCCTTCAGCCGACCCTCCAGCCCACGCTCCGCCCCCGCCAGGACCTCCAGCTCCAAGACCAGCCCCAGCTCTCCTAAAACCATCTTCCCCTACCAGCCCGGACCCCCACAGCTGGACTCACCGCCCAGATCCCCACGCAGGTAAATAAACACACCTGAACACACACACAAACATGAAAAGTGACACTCGGAGATTTATCTTTAAAGAGACTCACACTGCACTGTGTGTGTGTGTGTGTGTGTGTCAGGCTGAGTTTCAGTGGGATCTTCAGGTCTGCCTCCAGGGATTCAAACCATCAACCCTCATCCTCCCCCGTCAGCATCAAACTGTTCAGCCGCAACAAGAGAGACAAGGCCAGAAGTACAGTGTGTGAGTGTGTTATTGTATAGTGTTACATTAGAGCCTGACGCAGGAGTGTTTTAGTGTTTGTGGAAACGCATGCATTCACCTGCACACACACACAGAACCTGGAGTGTGTCCTGCCTCGGTGCACCTTTCGCACCATCTAGTGGTCGTGTAATTGAGCCAAGAGAACAAACAGCAAAGCCGATTCTCCGCCCAGATGTAATAATGTTCAAAGGTAGGCTGTAAGAACACACCTGAGATTTTAAAGTTTCAGGTAAATGACTCAGCAGATCAGGACCTCCTCCTCTTCCTCACTCGCTGCTTTCAAACTGTCAATCTTCTCCTGACTCAAGTGTTTCAGTGATCAGGTGAGCTAAGAGGAATGCTAACATAGAAATCAGCACAGAGTAAAGCTAAAGGTGGACACCAGGGCCAGAGACTTCATTATCTCCATGTATCCATCGCCTGGAGTCACAGACAGGAGCTGAAGCTGTCTCTGAGTCAGACTTGGACCTCAGACCTCAGACTTCAGACTCAGACCTCAGACTCAGACCTCAGACTCGGACCTCAGACTCGGACCTCAGACTCGGACCTCAGACTCGGACCTCAGACTCGGACCTCAGACTCAGACCTCAGACTCAGACCTCAGACTCAGACCTCAGACTTCAGACCTCAGACTTCAGACTTCAGACTCAGACCTCAGACTCAGACCTCAGACTCAGACCTCAGACTTCAGACTTCAGACTTCAGACTCAGACCTCAGACTCAGACCTCAGACTTCAGACCTCAGACTTCAGACTTCAGACTCAGACCTCAGACTCAGACTTCAGACTCAGACCTCAGACTCAGACTTCAGACTTCAGACTTCAGACTCAGACTTCAGACTCAGACCTCAGACTCAGACCTCAGACTCAGACCTCAGACTCAGACCTCAGACTCAGACTTCAGACTCAGACCTCAGACTCAGACCTCAGACTTCAGACTCAGACCTCAGACTCAGACCTCAGACTTCAGACTCAGACCTCAGACTCAGACTTCAGACTCAGACCTCAGACTCAGACCTCAGACTTCAGACTCAGACCTCAGACTTCAGACTCAGACCTCAGACTCAGACCTCAGACTTCAGACTCAGACCTCAGACTCAGACCTCAGACTTCAGACTCAGACCTCAGACTCAGACCTCAGACTCAGACTTCAGATGTCTGTGAAGGTTCCCAGTCATCCAGGTCATTGTAGTCTAAGGAGCTTCAGAACTGAAGAAGCTTCTCAGATGAGAGGTGAAACGTCTTCAAGCCACTTAAAGAAATCCAAACGCTTTTATTTCCAAGCTCCTTAGACTACAGACTCAGACTTTAGAGTCAGACCTCAGACTTCGCGTTTATCGCTGGATCACTTCTGCCGGCTGCTGTGAGTGTGAGCAGCCTGAATGCAATCAATGCTCCGGATATTAAAAGTCAATTCAGACTCTATTAGAGGGAATAAATCAGCTTAGCAGCTGCTGTTATTAACACAGGCCCTCACACACACACTCCCTCTGCCCCTCGCCGCCCCTCCCGGGTGAATTTCCGGAGCAGGGCTTGGCGTCTCTTCAGTCGGAGCGTTTGGCAGCTCGGGCTCGCTCTCACACGTGCTCGTGCTGCAGAGGACTGCGGTGGACTCTAACCTGGAACTGTGACGTAACCCTACAATCCTCTAAAACATTCTGCAAAAAAGCCCATAATGTGAGGGTGCACTCACACTTAGTCCCCACTGCAGGGCTCATAAGCCTCAAACCTGCAGCCTCTCTAACGTCCAGCAGGGGGCGACTCTGATTGGTCAGTGATGTCAGAGCTGGTGGTCTCGCTCTGATTGAATGAAGTTTAACTTTGTTCTCAATAGAAGGAAAACGATGATGCGATGATTCTGGGCGGGGTTACTCTGTGATTGACAGGCTTCTTTCTTGGCTTAGCTTTAAAAAAGCTTTTATTTTGGTAGTTCAGAGGTCTTTTTCCTGCAGACTTCCTCTCGGTGAACAACTGGATGGATGCTTGTTACAGGAGGAGACCCGGGTGTCCTAGGAGATGAAGGGGGTGGGTGGAGCATAGGGAGGTCTGAGCGTGTCTGTCTACGCTGTTGGTGGGTTAAAGTTGAATGACTGACCTTTAGTTTCTATGGTAACAGCCAACATGGGGCTGGTTAGCCTGCTAGCTGAAGCTGATGTCTTCATCACGCTGGCATGACACACAGCGTCCACACACGGAGCGTTGCCTCAGTAATGCTCGTATTTACCAGTACTCTCATTGGCCTCAGAATTCAGAAAACATTACCTCAGGACCCGCCCACTTTGTGTCGCTAGCTTCCAGTGTCTGTGACTTCTGGGGTCACGCTGAGCTCTGCCCGGAGCAGGGCTGGTATCTCTGCGAGCCCAGCTGTGGGAGGTCCTGCTGGGGGCGGAGCCTGAGCCTCTCAGAGTCTGCGGTTCAGAATGACCCAGCGAGGCTGTGACAGCTGATCCGTGCTGGTGCCAGCGCCCCGCTGCTGTGTAAGTAAACAGTGACCTGATATTAGAAAGCTGCCGCTGTATCCGCCTCATGATCCTGTAACTGTGATCCTTCAAAACCGCAGTGCGGCGCCTCGGGCTGGGCGGAGCAGAGAGCGCCTTTGTTCCCGTCTCACGCTGTGACCACCTGCAGCATGAACTCACGGCCTTTTTCCCACACTGCAGGAAGCGTGGACGTCACCGACGTCGGAGCGCTCTGAGGACTTACTGTGGAAATAACACACGTTACATCATCATGGCCTGATTTCACACCGCAGCAGCTTCACAGCCGTGTTCGAAGCCTCAGACCTGTGACATCACCAGGGAGTCAGACACACGCCACGAATGCTCGTTACGGTCTCGCTGCCGCTCGCTCACGTCATGTCGTTATCTCCTCACCAATCAGATCTCAGGTTTGTCTTTCCTGATGAGCGTCAGTAAGAAACAAGACACTTTATTAGGTACACCTGTTTGTAGCGTGGCGGAAGCTGCCGGAAGCGTTCCTCAGAGGCTTCGGTCCATGATGGGATGACATCATCATGACATCATCACACTGATGATCCCACAGGTGAAATCTGTGAGTGTGGAGGCGTCCGAGTGCAGCGACCTCAGCCGCCGCTCACGTCCCCGTATGTCAAACCGTCCCCCTGTGGCGGTGACGCTCACAGTGATGACTCAGTTTATCACAGACTTTGATGCATGTTTGTGACCTCACAGCGCGTTAGCTTCAGTCAGAGCACAGAGCGAGACTCCACCCCCTTCCTCCTCCTCCCCCTCCTCCACCCGCTCCCCCTCCTCCCCTCCTGCTCCTCCTCCCTCAGAGAGGCTCAGTCTGACTTTAGCTCCACAGTGTTTTTCAGTGCAGGCAGCAGAGGGAGGCGTGGCTACCACACACACAGAGCGAGCTCTGATACTCTGCGGGGCTCAAACAGTCCGAGGACTCTGCAGGACAAACACGTCCGTTCACCTGTCCGTCTCCCCGTCTCCGTGTGACTCAACAGGACGTCGGGACTTTTTGCGGACTTGAACTTCCTGCCTGGACTTTGACGACAGCACTTTCTCCTCCTCTGCCGTCCTTCAGGCTTTAAACTGAACTCTGTAAGAAAAACACTGAAAACTTAAAACTGACGGACCCCGCAGCAGCCAATCAGAACGCAGCTATTGTCTTCAGAGCCTCGGGATTGGCTGACAGCTCCTGACTTTTGACCTGAGCTCAGTTTGTGCAGTTCTAGTGAAACACACTCTGCAGGTTTGATGTGGTTTATGCTGTTTGACTGTTTCCTGTTTCCACGCGAGGAGCAAAGATGAATTTGTATTTTTAAACCAGTGAATGAAATCCAGACTTTACTTACAGTGTTTTACTCATTTGGTTATTAACTGTTTATAACCGTCGCCGCTTTGAAGGAGACGTTTGATTTAGCTTTGAGTGTTTTTGATGGCGATGAGGCGTCTGAGCAGCCTGGTGCTGAGGAAGTGGAAGGAGAAGGAGCGATGGACAGGGAGGAGGAGGAGCGAGCCGTACGCAGGAGGAAACGAGGAGGAGGAAGACGAGGGGGAGGAGACGAAGAAAGAGAACAGGGACAGACTGACGTACGGACGGATGATGAGGAGGAAGTCTGAACCGTGTGGAGCGACGGAGGAGGACCAAACAGAGGAGAAGAAGAAGAGCGGCGCACGGAGAGAGCGCAGGACGTATGAGCCCAGCGTGGAGGAGGAGGTCAGGAGAGACAGGAGGAGGGCGGAGCCGGGCAGAGGGAGAGAGAGGAGGAAGTCCACGTCATGGTTAATGGCGGAGGACCGAGCGGCAGGCCAGGCGGATGGGACGAAGCTGAGGCGGCGGTCAGAGCCCTGCGGCGTGCTGCACGTGCAGCTGCTTCCTCTGTCCGGCAGGAGGAGGCGGGAGCTGCTGCAGAGGAGGACGGGCCGCCGCGCCTCCTGCAGCGAGGAGGAGGAGTGTCATATGACCAGGGGGCGGTCGGACCCCGTCGGGCCGCTCGACTACAGTAAGCAGAACACTGCACGGTGGTTTATCGACCCGCCTCCCCACGAGGGCACCTCCTGCTGCAGCTCTGCACCTCCTCCTGTTGCAGGGACCCACAGCCTCACTGCTGCAGGGTCCCTGGTGGTCTCAGGTGTGTGTGCAGGTGCAGCTCTCAGGCGCTCTGGTCTCGGCCAACACGGCGTCTGCCGATCAGTCCAGAGCTGCAGGAGGAGGCGAGACGGGCTCGTTAGATCAGGTCTGTGTGGGATCAATCAGAGCTAACGGTCTTAAAGGCTGTAGACTGAGCTGTAGACTGAGCTGTGTCCTCACGCGGGACGAGAAAAAAATGTATCTGTAAACGTGATCACAGAGTTTAGTACAGAAGGTCACGTAGAGCAGGAAGTGTCCAGAGCCCAAGGAAAAAAGTGCAACAATCTGACAAACTTTATTCACACGTTTGATTCAGGCTGAAACACAACATGCAGGAGACCGTCAGCTGACTCCACGGCGCTCCTGTTCTTCAGCTCGTTTCACCTCCAATGTCCGCTTCAATTCAGCTTTATTTATGTGGCGTGAATCACAGCCACAGTTACCTGAAGTAGACCCTACCATAATACAAAGAAACCTGAGCACGCAGAGCACGTGGTGACAGTGGGAAGGAAGAACTGACCTTTAATAGCCTTCGTCTATCCGGTTGTTCAGTCTGACGTCACTAGCCGTGTCTGGGCCTAAACTCCGCTGCAGGTCCATATATCAAACGATCACTGTGGCATTACTGAGAGTTGAAAAACTGTCTAAAGTCATCTTTAATAAAATGATCAGCGTTCTGCTCTACCAGGTGTAACAATTGAGTTTAACATCCAGGCATCCATGAAAACGGAATTTATGACATTTAACGGAGTTAGAAGTTAGCAGGAAGTTAGCTCGCTAGCTTCTATCTAAATACAATATAGCATGTCCTGACTGCGGGGTTTTGGAAACAAATTAAAACGTACAGCTCTGTTATCACTTCCAACATAAATGAAGACAGAAAACTAAACAGCAGTGACGTTTGTAGGGTTACTGAAGTTGAGCTAGCTGGTATATAATGATGTGCTACGTGACCGCTAGCGACACAGCTATGTTAGCATAATATAAACAAGCTAACTTTTTTTCCACTCGATAAAAGTTAACGTGAGTGTTCTCGGTGGTCAGGAACAAATGTAATCGCATGGCAGGATGCTGTAAAAGGACCAAACTTCAGCCAGGAGAACAACTGAGATAATCCATCCACAATACGAGGTTAGTCATTCATATACTGCTGCATGGGCTGGGCTGTAGTTACATCCTAAGGTTTTAAAAACTGAGCTTAAATTAATGATTAGCGGTAATAAAAGCCGAGGGAGGTCAACAGTGATCACTGACTGTTTTAGGAGCTTTTTGAGATCAAATAGAAGAAAATACAAAACATTAAACATGTTAACAACACAAAAGCCATATTAAACGCAGACTACTTTAGGCCCGGAAGTAGGATTCGTCGCGTCATCACTGAACAACCGGATTGCAGCATAACTAAGGGAGGATTCAGGGTCACCTGGTCCAGCCCTAACTATATGCTTTAGCAAAAAGGAAAGTTTGAAGCCTAATCTTGAAAGTAGAGATAGTGTCTGTCTCCTGAATCCAAACTGGAAGCTGGTTCCACAGAAGAGGGGCCTGAAAACTGAAGGCTCTGCCTCCCATTCTACTTTTAAATACTCTAGGAACAACAAGTAGGCCTGCAGAGCGAGAGCGAAGTGCTCTAATAGGGTGATATGGTCCTACAAGGTCATTAAGATAAGATGGGGCCTGATTATTTAAGACCTTCTATGATTCAGGACCTCCACCACAAAGGCACCAACCGTTGTGCAGGTGTAGCTCCACTCAGCTGTCTCAGCAGCGGAGCTGCAGCCACAATCTGAGCACGTTCATGAGCTCAGGTGAGCGCCAGGTTAGCCGGTCCTCACATCAGCTCTGCTCAGGGCCTCTGTTCACCTGTGTGTGTGTGTGTGTGTGTGTGTGTGTGTGTGAACAAAGAAAGGCTGCAACACAAACGTCACCCTGTCATGGCCGCTGCGGTCCGCCTCAGCGTGCGTCACGGCGCCATGGATCTTTTCAGCAGAACTGAGCCTGTAATCAGTGTTTGTGTGATCAGCTGATAGTGTCGCCATGACCTCACAGCGGCGTGGACACGCCCACACACACACAGAACAATCATTACAACTTTATTGGTCCAGCACGCACTTACAGATACAGTACAGTGTGAGTCACAGAGCAGGCGGCGGAGGGAGGAGCAGCAGCCTGTGGACACAAGGTGGAGGTGCTGGAGATGAAGCAGGTGGAGACTGGCAGCAGATGTGATGAGGTCAGAGCAGGAGGAGCAGCGTGAAGCCACCTAACTCCACCCCTTCCTCAGCTTCCATCCAGCCCTGTGGTTACTGGGGTCAGAGGTCAGACTCTGACCCAGAGTGTGACTGCGGCACCGCGAACATCTTTGATACTGTCTGTGGTTAGAACATGACCCTAATGTCCAGCAGGGTGCATTGTGGGACATGTAGTCTGCAGTGATCTGGGCCTGAAAGGACTCACACGCTCACAGCGCTCTCTCAGAAACGTTTGGTCCTGCTTAATTCAGACAGTTTGAGCCCTGACTGTGTGTGTGTGTGTGTGTGTGTGTGTGTGTGTGTGTGTGTGTGCGCGCGCGCGCGCGCGCGCACGCACGCATGCATGTGTGGTCCTCTTTCTAATCTGTTAAAGTGCCGTCACTTTGTGTTCCCCCCAGCACTGTGTAGAGTTTCCTATTAGCAGATTGCTGTGTGTGTGGGAAGTACAAGCTAACCTACATTATTAAACACACACACACACACAGAGCACTGAATGTTCTCTGCTTTTGTTGCCGGCACGTTCACATCTTTCTGTGCACAAACAGACGTGACCTGCCAGCAGCAGGCGAGCAGATAAGAGGCGGGGCGTCTGGGTGACGAAGGGCACTCTGCTCTTCATCGCTCGCTCTCCGCGTTATTCGTCCTGCCCGTAAGAAGCCCCGCCCCCTTTTAAAAGATAAGCTCGGAGATGCAAACACATGTTACAACAGCAGACGCACAGGGCAGCGATAAATGTTACACTCAGCAACCACACAGTACACACAGTACGAGCAGTATAATCACGTATGTGTAAGTATGTTGGTGCAGTGCAGGAGGAACAGCAGGTACTGAGACATGTACAGAGCTGGAGGCGGGTCCTCCTGCTCGGTCAGGTCCCTGTACTCCGTGTTGTCCCATCAGCAGCGACACTCATGAGGGGCAGCACATCCTGATTCTAAAAATCAGAGGTTTTGTGTGTGTCACAGATGATGCAGTGACCCTGAACCTCCTGCAGGAGGCAACGTCTGCTCACTTACTCCTGAAGCCTCACTGACCGCTCCTCCTTCTCCTCTCTCCCCCCCATTTCACGCCCCCCCCTTCTCATTTTCTTCTCCTTACTTCCCTGTTCTTCTTCATCTCCTCCTCCTACTTCCTGTTTTTCTCCTCCTGTCTTCATTTTCTCACCTCCTCCCTTCCTTCCCTCTTTTCTTTATAATTAATTCTTTCTGATTTTTTCTCCTTTCATTTCTCCTCATCCTTCTTCCTCTCCTTCCAGCCCACAGTCTGTCCTCCCCTCCTCCCCCTTCTGCTCCTCCGGTCTCTCGTCAGGAGGAGGCGAGTGTTTTCCATCTGGAGACGTACCTGACGGAGCCGAGGCGTCCGGAGACCAGGAGGCTGCGCTCCTTCTCCTCGCCCCCCGACACCGGCCAGCGAGTCTCTACGTTCTCCTCCGCCTCCTTCACCTCCCTTTCCTCCTCCTCCTGCTGTCAGAAGC
Organism: Simochromis diagramma; assembly: GCF_900408965.1. NCBI lineage: Eukaryota > Metazoa > Chordata > Actinopteri > Cichliformes > Cichlidae > Simochromis > Simochromis diagramma. The sequence continues at coordinate 856,537 of NW_024387288.1, read as the reverse complement.
CTCCACTGGCCCCGCCTCCTGTGGCATCTCCTCCTCCTGCTCCCCCTGTTGGGACGCTGGTGAGTGCGGAGCGTTTATTGATCCTCTATGTTTGCTGGATGGTGTTGGTGGTGCTGACCTACAAACAAACGTCACAGAGTCTCACCTTTTATTTATTTACATTTATTATTTTAAAAACGAAACACGTTTAATCAGAAATCAAAGAAAACCAGAGGAAATGCTCCAAAACCCTGAGCTCCGGCTCTCATCGGCCGTTTCCGGTCATCTCCGGCTCTCATCGGCCGTTTCCGGTCATCTCCGGCTCTCATCGGCCGTTTCCGGTCATCTCCGGCTCTCATCGGCCGTTTCCGGTCATCTCCGGCTCTCATCGGCTCTTTCCGTCAACCCAGCGCGGGGATGCTGAGGCGCACGCAAGTTCGCGTCAAGTTCACACGGATAATGAGGCGGGAACCGGAAGTTGTACTTTCAAAATAAACTCAACCAGCTGGTGTTTTAAAAACAGGTGAATTTTAATGGGACAGGCTGGAGCTCTGCATTTGTCACCTGTGTTTGAAATTAAATATATTTATAACAGAAAAATTCAGGTACAGGACAATAGTGACTATAGAAAACAGAGCTGGTTCCATTTTAATTATGTTATAAAACTAAAATGCTTTATAAAGAAAGCCAAAAACATCCTGGCGGTGCTGAAACGTTTTGGTAAGATAAATGAAAGTTTCCAGTCTTTCACTTTCGGTTCTTTTTCTGATTATTATTTATATTAATTTTATTTTTAAGTTAACAAAAAAATAAATTAATATAGTCTAAAAACGCGCTTTTTTCTCCTATGCTTTGTTGTGAAATGTCGCACCGGAAGTGCCACCTGTTAGCTCCGCGAGCTTGTTAGCGGCTGCGGCTCCGGTGGTCGCGGCTGCTGTTTCAACCTGAAGCCGACTGGAGACGGACGTTTACCGGCACAGCAGGTTCTCCGGGGCGCACACGGGATGAAGCCGTGAGTGTCCCGCTGATCCCCGGATACGAACCCCGAGGCGGACCGGAGCGGAGGAGGAGGACAGACGGTTTGATGAGCGGCGGCTGTCGGGTACGCGCTAACGTCACTGTCGTGTTAGCACTGATTTCTCCGCAGCAGAAGCGCGTTCAGGAATCAGCGGTGTTAACGCGAAAGCGCCGCCGTTTCATGTCCGTCACACCTGGGACGCTGACACTCCACCGCGGCGACGGGGACACGTGACCCCGGCGATCGGCTGCCGCCACACCACGCTTAATGACACGGAGGCGTGACCGCGTGCTCACCGGAAGATGCCCCGTGACAGCGCAGGCCCCCACACCCACTCCCACACCAGCTGCCCTCCTTCATTAAACACGCTCACAGCTGCTGCAGGTAGCATTCACCTGGCAGATGCAGGTGGGCATTGACGTCATGTTAGAAAACAATCCAATCAGCAGCTGCCCTGTTAAAGGTACAGGCTGGAGTCACCCTCTGCAGACTGTAGCTCATACTTCCACCAGCAGGAGGCAGATTTTACCTGAAGGGTTGTATCAGCAGTAGAAGGAGTTTAACCCTAGTTTAATGTTAATTTGTGAAACTGATTAAATGGTTAATCAGCGTCAGAGTGGGCGATGATCAGGGTCAGAGTGGGTGATGATCAGGGGTCACAGTGGGTTGGAGTGCGTGTTACTCGTGTGGGCATTTTCTGAGTGGACTGTGTGGATCTTCACACTGAACAGCCACAGAAACATGCCGTCTTTGAACCATGAAATTTCTCCTGGAAGTATAAATATTGGAGTGTTTCTCTGCACAGTGTGTGTGTGTGTCAGGTGTGATGTTGGCAGTAAACCTGCACACGGAGCAAAGATGGGCGGGCAGATGAACACCTGTGCCGTGTCCTTGTCTGCAGGTGGAGGTTGCAGACGCCATGTCGAAGCAGCCGGACCCCGATGATGCCGGTAAGACCCTGAGCTGAGGTGTCCGTATCAGCCTGTCACGAGTCTGTGTGCTGCCTGATGATCAGCATCGATGAAGGACAGCCGTCCTTTTACAGATGTTACAAACAGCTGGAGCGGCCCGTCCCTGGCGACTGGGCTGCAGCGTGACTCGCTCCGACGTGATTGGCAGGAGGAGACGCTCACAGAGCTGCAGCTTGTTAAAGATATAAGTTACATGTAATGATGTAAAGATGAGGAGGGATTAAACGTGGCAGAAACATTCAGGTAACCCTGAAAATCATCCTCCAGCAGAGGGACCTGTGAACCGGTGACGTCCAATCAAAAGCCTCGGGTTTCACCCAGAGGCTAAAAGCGTCTGACGTCATCGTCCTGCAGCTGGCAGGGCAACCAGCCGTCAGCTGTTCTGTTGTCAGGGCAACAGACGGCTTTAGAGACCAGCTCAGCTGATCAGTGTGTTGAAATCACCGTGGCAACCAGCTCATGGAGATTACTGTCGTGTGGCGCACACACACTGAGGTTTTTTCTGTTAATGCTGTTATGATAATCTGAAGGGCGAGCAAGGCACTTTCTCTCTGTGACTCAGCAGGAAGTGATGTAAGACTGCAGGTGTGGATATCTGGGGTGTACAGAGGTGCTGACCTCAGATCTGTGTCTCTGCAGCGTCCGAGGCGTCGGAGAGAGACATCTACATGCGCTTCATGAAGTGCCACAAGTGCTACGACATCATCCCCACCAGCTCCAAGCTGGTGGTGTTCGACACCACGCTGCAGGTGAGACGCCGGGGCGGCACGCCACAGCCTCCGTCGCCACTGAAAACTTTAATCAGTGTGTGTGTGAGCAGAGACACGCCCACACGGCCATCAGTGACTGATTATTGGTTATTAGACCGTCGCTGATTATCGGTCCGGTCTGTCTCCCTGCTGTTTCAGGTGAAGAAGGCGTTCTTCGCTCTGGTGGCCAACGGCGTGCGAGCCGCTCCGCTGTGGGAGAGCAAGAAGCAAAGCTTTGTGGGTAAGATTCACAGCAAGACACACCACCTTTCAAAATAAAAGCTTCTTTGTGAAAATAATAATCTTTGGATGGACCCAGAAAACGGTCAGCTCAGTGACCTCACTTCCTGTACGTGAATAAAACCCGAGTAATGAACTGAATTAATCACCTGATCATACCTGAGGTCACATCCGTCTTTCGCTGCTCAGGTTAAACATACATAAGTCACTTAGATAAGTTAAAAAATGTTATTGTTTGGCTTTTTCTAGTATTTTATTTGTTCCTGAGTAAATCGGTTTGGCTGAGATTATAGTTTTTACACAGCTGAATAAACGTCAAGCAGACAGCTGATCATCAGAAGTGTGAGATGCTCCAGAATTTACTCCGGTGTCCTGTTATAGTTTAGATAGCAAGGAGTTTATTAAACTTCACCGAAACAATCTGCAGATTTCATTAAAATTTAATAAACTCTCATCTTGTCTTTATTGTTAGTGAGCACAGACCTGAAACACTTGAAGCTGTAAGCTAATGATGGTTATATAAGAGCAGATGCTGCTGGTGCAATAAGCTGTACTTTTACGTCCAATGGATGATGATCTGATTAGTCGACTATCAAAATAATCGTCTGTGGCAGCCCTACCCACACACACACTCGTTTTCATATCTTAGTGGGGACATCTAATTATTGTCCCTCACTCTGAGCCGAACCATAACCTAACTGTAACCCTGACACTACAACCACACAAATGTATCCCAACCCCTGGGCATGCCAATCTTGTTCCCTGCTGGAGTTGATTCGTGGATCTCTGTTTCAGGAATGTTGACCATCACTGACTTCATCAACATCCTCACC